>NW_020327682.1:0-21724 GCF_001858045.2 Oreochromis niloticus | reverse complement strand
AACACACTTTGAAGCATTACATTATAGACCACTTTTCACACATGCATTCACTTTTTGTTTTTGTTATTTTTACACAGTGTTCTGAATTATGAACAATGGTCTACAGACAGCAATCTGTGTATTATTATACAAACTTTGGTTGTGAGATTCAGATAACTATTTAATAAAAGCTAAATATTTTATATGAGTAAGAAAGAAAAGTATATCTTTGTGTCCACCTTTCTCTGTTAATGCCCTAGCTCCCCCCCCCTAAAAGCTTTGCTAGATCCGCCCCTGCACAGTTACCAGCTGTCAGCTACACAAAAAGGAGCTTGGTCTTTGTCTCTCAGAAACAACTCATAACTTCCCTTCAACTCATTCATGTCACCTAAAGTGTAAACCTGTTTCTCCATCACCAGTTCAGCTCTGATGATTCAGTAAGGACATCTCCTGATTTCATCTTCATGCTCCAGCAAACATCAGCTGATACTAGAAATTAAAATCAAAAGAATTCTAACAACAGCTGATCAAGCTTAAACGTGCTGCTGTTGTTAGCGCGATAATAAGAGCGAACAGCCGATCATTGATCAGTTTCATGATTGACGTTTCAACACGCGAGAGAATGACAGGGGAGGCTTCGTAACGACAGAATAAATCATAATGTTTTCTGAATGTGGGACGATTCCGTTTGTACGGCACGGCAACTCTATGAACTAACCTAATGAATAAAATAAAGTCCAACTCAGTATTAGTACGCACACAGCGTATATAACTCCCGTGCTTACGATTGTAAAAGGTCAACGAAAATAAATTACACCTAAACTCGGTTTATATCTGACCCAAATAGAGAGCGACCGGTGTGACACGAGTTTCACCCGCCTCAATATAAGCCAGCCTGGGTGCTTTTTCACGAAGGGTTGCTAGCGGCGCGAGCTAACTATGCTAGCGGCGTAGCTAGCTAGCCGGCTATCAGCAACACATAAGAGAACTGCTGCTAAATAAACTACACCTAAACTCGGTTTATATTGACCCAAATAGAGAGCGACCGGGTGCTGACACGAGTTTCACCCGCCTCAATATAAGCCAGCCTGGGTGCTTTTCACGAAGGGTTGCTAGCGGCGCGAGCTAACTATGCTAGCGGCGCTAGCTAGCTAGCCGGCTATCAGCACACATAAGAGAACTGCTGCTAAATAAACTACACCTAAACTCGGTTTATATCTGACCCAAATAGAGTGCAGTTCATAACTTCTTACCTGAAATTCAGTTCACCTCACGCTCCTGCTTCGCTTTCCCTGATCCATGACTGACCACCGCGTTAGCAATCGCCTGCCCGGCCTCATATGTCTCGTTGGCGGCATGTCCTTTCTGTCACACACCGGTGGGTAGCTGCCTCTGTTGTAGCTCCACCACCAAACAACTCAGTTATTTTTTCCACATCCAGCTGTAACTCCGATTCTATGCGAGCATTTGCGAGAGACCAGGGAGGTGAAACGACAGAGAGAGTCCCTCGCTATCCATTTGCAGCCAAGTGCGGCAGCTAGCTAGGTAGCCAGCTAGGTAGCCGGCTAGCTGTCAGGCAGGACCGACGTAGTCAGAGCACTGTCGCTAAATATGGGATGTCTTGATAAAACAAGCAGATATTTGAAGTTTACACACCTACATTCTCGCCTGAAAATATCTTAAAAGCTTATTTTGTGACCTAGAAACACGAATAAAAGACATATAAAACGAAGTGGTGGCCGCCATTGTTCACTCTGTAGAGGCGTGCTATGAATTGTGGGATATTGAGTTTTCCACCAAGCATTACCGTAACTTTTGAATGATTTGCGCAACCTTAAAAATTCCAAGGGCTCCTGAAAGCAGCGACGCTGTGCGCACCGTTGAAATTGTCATCATTACGGTAATCAAATAAGGGTACACAGGCTGTACCACTCCCGGCATACCACTAGAGAGAGCCAACACACCACAAATGAAGTCTGTTTATTTGGCGCCAAAGATGAATTGGCCTAAATTTGCACTAAAATATTAATATTTAAAAAACTATAAAAGTTATAAACACAAAAGTCATAACATAATAGTCCAGCTCCAGCCGCACAAAATGATCTAACATATGTAACCCTAATGTCAAAACTGTTTGGCAGAGGAGCGCGGGAAAATTTTCACTAAAATATTAATATTTAAAAACTATAAAATTCATAAACACCAAAAGTCATAGCACACCATTCCAGATCCGGCCGCACAAATGAGGTAACATATATGAAGCTTGTCTCAAAACTGCGAGGCGAGATTCGCTGCAAAATTTCAGGCGGAAACTGGAGAATAATAATAATAATAACTAGAAAGGGAAAATTTCAGAAGAAATTTTATGTGTGCCTATGCCGCTGCTAATCTGTGTAGTTTTCCATTCATACGGCTACAGACAGCAAACTCAGAAGAGCAGCCATTTTCCACCATGAATTATGGTAAAAACAAACACCGCTCGCGCCTCACAGATGACAGCTTACAGTTTTGGGTAAAGATGAGGTCACTTTGTACAGCCCGATTTGCAGACGCTGTGCACACAGGTTCATAAGCAGAAGTCCCTCTGTACCACGGCAGACCCCGACAATGTTTGCACGAACACACTTTGAACCAGTACGTTATGGACCACTTTTCACACATGGTTGGTGTACCCTCCCAGCCAGCTGTAGCTTTTCAACTCACAGCCGACACACACCCAAAAAACAGCCGAGAGAGCACAGACTACGCCCGAGAGGTGTGATTGCAGATGCCCCTCAGGTGGGTCCACCTCCCCTGCAGCGGCACTGCAGACCACGCCCCGCCACACATATCAAACACGTAAAATAAATATTTATGCACTTTTGCATTCACTTTTTGTTTTTGTTATTTTTACACAGTGTTCTGAATGATGAACAATGGTCTACAGCCAATCTTGTGTATTATTATACAAACTTTGGTTGTAAGATTCAGATAAGTATTTAATAAAAGCTAAATATTTTATACAGGGAGTGCAGAATTATTAGGCAAATGAGTATTTTGTCCACATCATCCCCTTCATGCATGTTGTCTTACTCCAAGCTGTATAGGCTCGAAAGCCTACTACCAATTAAGCATATTAGGTGATGTGCATCTCTGTAATGAGAAGGGGTATGGTCTAATGACATCAACACCCTATATCAGGTGTGCATAATTATTAGGCAACTTCCTTTCCTTTGGCAAAATGGGTCAAAAGAAGGACTTGACAGGCTCAGAAAAGTCAAAAATAGTGAGATATCTTGCAGAGGCATGCAGCAGTCTTAAAATTGCAAAGCTTCTGAAGCGTGATCATCGAACAATCAAGCGTTTCATTCAAAATAGTCAACAGGGTCGCAAGAAGCGTGTGGAAAAACCAAGGCGCAAAATAACTGCCCATGAACTGAGAAAAGTCAAGCGTGCAGCTGCCAAGATGCCACTTGCCACCAGTTTGGCCATATTCAGAGCTGCAACATCACTGGAGTGCCCAAAAGCACAAGGTGTGCAATACTCAGAGACATGGCCAAGGTAAGAAAGGCTAAAAGACGACCACCACTGAACAAGACACACAAGCTGAAACGTCAAGACTGGGCCAAGAAATATCTCAAGACTGATTTTTCTAAGGTTTTATGGACTGATGAAATGAGAGTGAGTCTTGATGGGCCAGATGGATGGGCCCGTGGCTGGATTGGTAAAGGGCAGAGAGCTCCAGTCCCACTCAGACGCCAGCAAGGTGGAGGTGGAGTACTGGTTTGGGCTGGTATCATCAAAGATGAGCTTGTGGGGCCTTTTCGGGTTGAGGATGGAGTCAAGCTCAACTCCCAGTCCTACTGCCAGTTTCTGGAAGACACCTTCTTCAAGCAGTGGTACAGGAAGAAGTCTGCATCCTTCAAGAAAAACATGATTTTCATGCAGGACAATGCTCCATCACACGCGTCCAAGTACTCCACAGCGTGGCTGGCAAGAAAGGGTTTAAAAGAAGAAAAACTAATGACATGGCCTCCTTGTTCACCTGATCTGAACCCCATTGAGAACCTGTGGTCCATCATCAAATGTGAGATTTACAAGGAGGGAAAACAGTACACCTCTCTGAACAGTGTCTGGGAGGCTGTGGTTGCTGCTGCACGCAATGTTGATGGTGAACAGATCAAAACACTGACAGAATCCATGGATGGCAGGCTTTTGAGTGTCCTTGCAAAGAAAGGTGGCTATATTGGTCGCTGATTTGTTTTTGTTTTGTTTTTGAATGTCAGAAATGTATATTTGTGAATGTGGAGATGTTATATTGGTTTCACTGGTAAAAATAAATAATTGAAATGGGTATATATTTTTTTTTTTGTTAAGTTGCCTAATAATTATGCACAGTAATAGTCACCTGCACACACAGATATCCCCTAAAATAGCTAAAACTAAACACAAACTAAAAACTACTTCCGAAACATTCAGCTTTGATATTAATGTGTTTTTTGGGTTCATTGAGAACATGGTTGTTGTTCAATAATAAATTATTCCTCAAAATACAACTTGCCTAATAATTCTGCACTCCCTGTATGAGAGTAAGAAAGAAAAGTATATCTTTGTGTCCACCTTTCTCTGTTAATGCCCTACCTGGCCCCCTGGCAAAAGCTTTGCTAGATCCGCCCCTGCACAGTTACCAGCTGTCAGCTAAATAAAAAAGGAGCTTGGTGTTTATTTCTCTCAGAAACAGTTCATAACCTCCCTTCAACTCATTCATGTCACCTAAAAAAAAGGTAAACCTGTTTCTCCATCACCAGTTCAGCTCTGATGATTCAGTAAGGTCATCTCCTGGTTTCGACCAGCCGCTTCTACAGCTGTGGCTCCAGCAAACATCAGCTGATACTAGAAATTAAAATCAAATGAATTCTAACAACAGCTGATCAAGCTTAAACGTGCTGCTGTTGTTTAGCGCGATAAACAAACAAGAGAGAAAAGCCGATCATTGATCAGTTTCATGACTGAAGTTTGAACAGGCGAGAGAATGACAGGGGAGGCTGTCATAAACTCCATCGTGCTAGCTACCACGCAGTACGAGTTATTATAACTGATTGTAAAAAGTCAGCACAACGAAAATAAACTACACCTAAACTCGGTTTATATCTGACCCAAATAGAGTGCAGGTCATAACTTCTTACCTGAAATTCAGTTCACCTCACGCTCCGACCGGCAGCCGCCTGCTTCTCCTGCCTTCGGTTTCCCTGATCCACGATCTACCACCGGTCGATCGGCGGTCGCCTCGCCGCCTCGTTCCCCGCATGTTCTTTCTGACACACACCGGTGGATAGCTGCCCTCGGTTGTAGCTCCGCGTCAGCGACTACCAAACAACTCAGTTATTTTTTCCACATCGACCAGCATCTGGACAATCCACCGCCTTTCACTGTTTGTACCGTTACTAAAAAAAACCCCTCATCGGCTCATAAAAACGAAAAATAAGTCCAGCTATGACCCTGAGTCAAAAAGACAGCCAGCTCGGGTTAGCTAGCTACCTGTCTAGCTCTTTGCAGGCACCGAAAACATCAGAGCTAATATGGGATGTCTTGGTAACACGAGCAGATATTTGAAGTTTACATCTGGCCAATCCACCACCTTTCACTGTTTATACCGTTACTAAAATGAATAAATAAATAAATCATCGGTCCATATAAACGAAAAATAAGTCCAGCTAAAACACATACTGTCGGCGAGCGACCGGGTGCTGACACGAGTTTCACCCGCCTCAATATAAGCCAAGCCTGGGTGCTTTTTCACGAAGGGTCGCTAGCGGTGCTAGCTAACTATGCTAGCGGCGCTAGCTAGCTAGCCGGCTATCAGCAACACATAAGAGAACTGCTGCTAAATAAACTACACCTAAACTCGGTTTATATCTGACCCAAATAGAGTGCAGGTCATAACTTCTTACCTGAAATTCAGTTCACCTCACGCTCCTGCCTTCGCTTTCCCTGATCCACGATTGACCTCCGCGTTAGCAATCGCCTGCCCGGCCTCATATGTCTCGTTGGCGGCATGTCCTTTCTGTCACACACCGGTGGGTAGCTGCCCTCTGTTGTAGCTCCACCACCAAACAACTCAGTTATTTTTTCCACATCCAGCTGTAACTCCGATTCTATGCGAGCATTTGCGAGAGACCGGGGAGGTGAAACGACAGAGAGAGTCCCCTCGCTATCCATTTGCAGCCAAGTGCGGCAGCTAGCTAGGTAGCCGGCTAGCTGTCAGGCAGGACCAACGTAGTCAGAGCACTGTCGCTAAATATGGGATGTCTTGATAAAACAAGCAGATATTTGAAGTTTACACACCTACATTCTCGCCTGAAAATATCTTAAAAGCTTATTTTGTGACCTAGAAACACGAATAAAAGACATATAAAACGAAGTGGTGGCCGCCATTGTTCACTCTGTAGAGGCGTGCTATGAATTGTGGGATATTGAGTTTTCCACCAAGCATTACCGTAACTTTTGAATGATTTGCGCAACGTTAAAAATTCCAATGGCTCCTGAAAGCAGCGACGCTGTGCGCACAGTTGAAATTGTCATCATTACGGTAATCCAAATAAGGGTAGACAGGCTGTACCACTCCCGGCATACCACTAGAGAGAGCCAACACACCACAAATGAAGTCTGTTTATTTGGCGCCAAAAGATGAATTGGCCTAAATTTGCACTAAAATATTAATATTTAAAAAACTATAAAAGTCATGAACACCAAAAGTCATGACATAATAGTCCAGCTCCAGCCGCACAAAATGATCTAACATATGTAACCCTAATGTCAAAACTGTTCGGCAGAGGAGCGCGGGAAAATTTTCACTAAAATATTAATATTTAAAAAACTATAAAATTCACAAAGACCAAAAGTCATAGCACACCATTCCAGATCCGGCCGCACAAAATGAGGTAACATATATGAAGCTTGTCTCAAAACTGCGGGGCGAGATTCGCTGCAAAATTTCAGGCGGAAACTGGAGAATAATAATAATAATAATAATAACTAGAAAGCGAAAATTTCAGAAGAAATTTTATGTGTGCCTATGCCGCTGCTAATCACTGTAGTTTGCCATTCATACGGCTACAGAGAGCAAAACTCAGAAGAGCAGCCATTCTCCACCATGAACTATGGTAAAAACAAACACCGCTCACGCTTCACAGATGACAGCTTACAGTTTTGTGTAAAGATGAAGTTACTTTGTACAGCGCCGATTTGCAGACGCTGTGCACACAGGTTCATGAGCAGAAGTCCCATTGTACCACGGCAGACCCGACAATGTTTGCATGAACACACTTTGAAGCATTACATTATAGACCACTTTTCACACATGCATTCACTTTTTGTTTTTTGTTATTTTTACACAGTGTTCTGAATTATGAACAATGGTCTACAGCCAATCCTGTGTATTATTATACAAACTTTGGTTGTGAGATTCAGATAACTATTTAATAAAAGCTAAATATTTTATATGAGAGTAAGAAAGAAAAGTATATCTTTGTGTCCACCTTTCTCTGTTAATGCCCTAGCTCCCCCCCCCCTAAAAGCTTTGCTAGATCCGCCCCTGCACAGTTACCAGCTGTCAGCTACACAAAAAAGGAGCTTGGTCTTTGTCTCTCAGAAACAACTCATAACTTCCCTTCAACTCATTCATGTCACCTAAAGTGTAAACCTGTTTCTCCATCACCAGTTCAGCTCTGATGATTCAGTAAGGACATCTCCTGATTTCATCTTCATGCTCCAGCAAACATCAGCTGATACTAGAAATTAAAATCAAAAGAATTCTAACAACAGCTGATCAAGCTTAAACGTGCTGCTGTTGTTTAGCGCGATAAATAAGAGCGAACAGCCGATCATTGATCAGTTTCATGATTGACGTTTCAACACGCGAGAGAATGACAGGGGAGGCTTCGTAACGACAGAATAAATCATAATGTTTTCTCTGAATGTGGGACGATTCCGTTTGTACGGCACGGCAACTCTATGAACTAACCCTAATGAATAAAATAAAGTCCAACGTCAGTAACTTAGTACGCACACAGCTGTATATAAACTCCCGTGGCATTACGATTGTAAAAGGTCAACGAAAATAAATTACACCTAAACTCGGTTTATATCTGACCCAAATAGAGAGCGACCGGGTGCTGACACGAGTTTCACCCGCCTCAATATAAGCCAAGCCTGGGTGCTTTTTCACGAAGGGTTGCTAGCGGCGCGAGCTAACTATGCTAGCGGCGCTAGCTAGCTAGCCGGCTATCAGCAACACATAAGAGAACTGCTGCTAAATAAACTACACCTAAACTCGGTTTATATCTGACCCAAATAGAGAGCGACCGGGTGCTGACACGAGTTTCACCCGCCTCAATATAAGCCAAGCCTGGGTGCTTTTTCACGAAGGGTTGCTAGCGGCGCGAGCTAACTATGCTAGCGGCACTAGCTAGCTAGCCGGCTATCAGCAACACATAAGAGAACTGCTGCTAAATAAACTACACCTAAACTCGGTTTATATCTGACCCAAATAGAGAGCGACCGGGTGCTGACACGAGTTTCACCCGCCTCAATATAAGCCAAGCCTGGGTGCTTTTTCACGAAGGGTTGCTAGCGGCACGAGCTAACTATGCTAGCGGCGCTAGCTAGCTAGCCGGCTATCAGCAACACATAAGAGAACTGCTGCTAAATAAACTACACCTAAACTCGGTTTATATCTGACCCAAATAGAGTGCAGTTCATAACTTCTTACCTGAAATTCAGTTCACCTCACGCTCCTGCCTTCGCTTTCCCTGATCCATGATTGACCACCGCGTTAGCAATCGCCTGCCCGGCCTCATATGTCTCGTTGGCGGCATGTCCTTTCTGTCACACACCGGTGGGTAGCTGCCCTCTGTTGTAGCTCCACCACCAAACAACTCAGTTATTTTTCCACATCCAGCTGTAACTCCGATTCTATGCGAGCATTTGCGAGAGACCAGGGAGGTGAAACGACAGAGAGAGTCCCCTCGCTATCCATTTGCAGCCAAGTGCGGCAGCTAGCTAGGTAGCCAGCTAGGTAGCCGGCTAGCTGTCAGGCAGGACCGACGTAGTCAGAGCACTGTCGCTAAATATGGGATGTCTTGATAAAACAAGCAGATATTTGAAGTTTACACACCTACATTCTCGCCTGAAAATATCTTAAAAGCTTATTTTGTGACCTAGAAACACGAATAAAAGACATATAAAACGAAGTGGTGGCCGCCATTGTTCACTCTGTAGAGGCGTGCTATGAATTGTGGGATATTGAGTTTTCCACCAAGCATTACCGTAACTTTTGAATGATTTGCGCAACCTTAAAAATTCCAAGGGCTCCTGAAAGCAGCGACGCTGTGCGCACCGTTGAAATTGTCATCATTACGGTAATCCAAATAAGGGTACACAGGCTGTACCACTCCCGGCATACCACTAGAGAGAGCCAACACACCACAAATGAAGTCTGTTTATTTGGCGCAAAAAGGTGAATTGGCCTAAATTTGCACTAAAATATTAATATTTAAAAAACTATAAAAGTTATAAACACCAAAAGTCATAACATAATAGTCCAGCTCCAGCCGCACAAAATGATCTAACATATGTAACCCTAATGTCAAAACTGTTTGGCAGAGGAGCGCGGGAAAATTTTCACTAAAATATTAATATTTAAAAAACTATAAAATTCATAAACACCAAAAGTCATAGCACACCATTCCAGATCCGGCCGCACAAAATGAGGTAACATATATGAAGCTTGTCTCAAAACTGCGAGGCGAGATTCGCTGCAAAATTTCAGGCGGAAACTGGAGAATAATAATAATAACTAGAAAGCGAAAATTTCAGAAGAAATTTTATGTGTGCCTATGCCGCTGCTAATCAGTGTAGTTTGCCATTCATACGGCTACAGAGAGCAAAACTCAGCAGAGCAGCCATTCTCCACCATGAATTATGATAAAAACAAACACCGCTCGCGCCTCACAGATGACAGCTTACAGTTTTGGGTAAAGATGAGGTGACTTCGTACAGCCCCGATTTGCAGACGCTGTGCACACAGGTTCATGAGCAGAAGTCCCATTGTATCACGGCAGACCCCGACAATGTTTGCATGAACATGCTTTGAAGCATTACGTTATGGACCACTTTTCACACATGGTTGGTGTACCCACACAGGCAGCCGTAGCTTTTCAACTCATAGCCCAACACACACCCAAAAAACAGCCAAGAGAGCACAGACTTTACACCCGTGGGTCCACCTCCCCTGCAGCGGCACTGCAGACCACGCCCCGACACACATCAAACACATAAAATAAATATGTATGCACTTTCGCATTCACTTTTTGTTTTTTGTTATTTTTACATAGTGTTCTGAATGATGAACAATGGTCTACAGCCAATCTTGTGTATTATTATACAAACTTTGGTTGTAAGATTCAGATAACTATTTAATAAAAGCTAAATATTTTATACAGGGAGTGCAGAATTATTAGGCAAATGAGTATTTTGTCCACATCATCCTCTTCATGCATGTTGTCTTACTCCAAGCTGTATAGGCTCGAAAGCCTACTACCAATTAAGCATATTAGGTGATGTGCATCTCTGTAATGAGAAGGGGTATGGTCTAATGACATCAACACCCTATATCAGGTGTGCATAATTATTAGGCAACTTCCTTTCCTTTGGCAAAATGGGTCAAAAGAAGGACTTGACAGGCTCAGAAAAGTCAAAAATAGTGAGATATCTTGCAGAGGCATGCAGCAGTCTTAAAATCGCAAAGCTTCTGAAGCGTGATCATCGAACAATCAAGCGTTTCATTCAAAATAGTCAACAGGGTCGCAAGAAGCGTGTGGAAAAACCAAGGCGCAAAATAACTGCCCATGAACTGAGAAAAGTCAAGCGTGCAGCTGCCAAGATGCCACTTGCCACCAGTTTGGCCATATTTCAGAGCTGCAACATCACTGGAGTGCCCAAAAGCACAAGGTGTGCAATACTCAGAGACATGGCCAAGGTAAGAAAGGCTGAAAGACGACCACCACTGAACAAGACACACAAGCTGAAACGTCAAGACTGGGCCAAGAAATATCTCAAGACTGATTTTTCTAAGGTTTTATGGACTGATGAAATGAGAGTGAGTCTTGATGGGCCAGATGGATGGGCCCGTGGCTGGATTGGTAAAGGGCAGAGAGCTCCAGTCCCACTCAGACGCCAGCAAGGTGGAGGTGGAGTACTGGTTTGGGCTGGTATCATCAAAGGTGAGCTTGTGGGGCCTTTTCGGGTTGAGGATGGCGTCAAGCTCAACTCCCAGTCCTACTGCAAGTTTCTGGAAGACACCTTCTTCAAGCAGTGGTACAGGAAAAAGTCTGCATCCTTCAAGAAAAACATGATTTTCATGCAGGACAATGCTCCATCACACGCGTCCAAGTACTCCACAGCGTGGCTGGCAAGAAAGGGTTTAAAAGAAGAAAAACTAATGACATGGCCTCCTTGTTCACCTGATCTGAACCCCATTGAGAACCTGTGGTCCATCATCAAATGTGAGATTTACAAGGAGGGAAAACAGTACACCTCTCTGAACAGTGTCTGGGAGGCTGTGGTTGCTGCTGCACGCAATGTTGATGGTGAACAGATCAAAACACTGACAGAATCCATGGATGGCAGGCTTTTGAGTGTCCTTGCAAAGAAAGGTGGCTATATTGGTCGCTGATTTGTTTTGTTTTGTTTTTGAATGTCAGAAATGTATATTTGTGAATGTGGAGATGTTATATTGGTTTCACTGGTAAAAATAAATAATTGAAATGGGTATATATTTGTTTTTGTTAAGTTGCCTAATAATTATGCACAGTAATAGTCACCTGCACACACAGATATCCCCCTAAAATAGCTAAAACTAAACACAAACTAAAAACTACTTCCGAAAACATTCAGCTTTGATATTAATGTGTTTTTTGGGTTCATTGAGAACATGGTTGTTGTTCAATAATAAAATTATTCCTCAAAAATACAACTTGCCTAATAATTCTGCACTCCCTGTATGAGAGTAAGAAAGAAAAGTATATCTTTGTGTCCACCTTTCTCTGTTAATGCCCTACCTGGCCCCCTGGCAAAAGCTTTGCTAGATCCGCCCCTGCACAGTTACCAGCTGTCAGCTAAATAAAAAAGGAGCTTGGTGTTTATTTCTCTCAGAAACAGTTCATAACTTCCCTTCAACTCATTCATGTCACCTAAAAAAAGGTAAACCTGTTTCTCCATCACCAGTTCAGCTCTGATGATTCAGTAAGGTCATCTCCTGGTTTCGACCAGCCGCTTCTACAGCTGTGGCTCCAGCAAACATCAGCTGATACTAGAAATTAAAATCAAATGAATTCTAACAACAGCTGATCAAGCTTAAACGTGCTGCTGTTGTTTAGCGCGATAAACAAACAAGAGAGAAAAGCCGATCATTGATCAGTTTCATGACTGAAGTTTGAACAGGCGAGAGAATGACAGGGGAGGCTGTCATAAAGTTCAACATCAGTAACTTAGCGCGCACACAGCTGTATAGAAACTCCATCGTGCTAGCTACCACGCAGTACGAGTTATTATAACTGATTGTAAAAAGTCAGCACAACGAAAATAAACTACACCTAAACTCGGTTTATATCTGACCCAAAGAGAGTGCAGGTCATAACTTCTTACCTGAAATTCAGTTCACCTCACGCTCCGACCGGCAGCCGCCTGCTTCTCCTGCCTTCTGTTTCCCTGATCCACGATCTACCACCGGTCGATCGGCGGTCACCTCGCCGCCTCGTTCCCCGCATGTTCTTTCTGACACACACCGGTGGATAGCTGCCCTCGGTTGTAGCTCCGCGTCAGCGACTACCAAACAATTCAGTTATTTTTTCCACATCGACCAGCATCTGGACAATCCACCGCCTTTCACTGTTTGTACCGTTACTAAAAAAAACCCTCATCGGCTCATAAAAACGAAAAATAAGTCCAGCTATGACCCTGAGTCAAAAAGACAGCCAGCTCGGGTTAGCTAGCTACCTGTCTAGCTCTTTGCAGGCACCGAAAACATCAGAGCTAATATGGGATGTCTTGGTAACACGAGCAGATATTTGAAGTTTACATCTGGCCAATCCACCACCTTTCACTGTTTATACCGTTACTAAAATGAATAAATAAATAAATCATCGGTCCATATAAACGAAAAATAAGTCCAGCTAAAACACATACTGTCGGCGAGCGACCGGGTGCTGACACGAGTTTCACCCGCCTCAATATAAGCCAAGCCTGGGTGCTTTTTCACGAAGGGTCGCTAGCGGCGCGAGCTAACTATGCTAGCGGCGCTAGCTAGCTAGCTAGCCGGCTATCAGCAACACATAAGAGAACTGCTGCTAAATAAACTACACCTAAACTCGGTTTATATCTGACCCAAATAGAGTGCAGGTCATAACTTCTTACCTGAAATTCAGTTCACCTCACGCTCCTGCCTTTGCTTTCCCTGATCCACGATTGACCTCCGCGTTAGCAAACACCGGTCCATCGGCGGTAGCCTCACCGGCTTGTATGTCTCGTTCGCGGCATGTCCTTTCTGTCACACCGGTGGATAGCTGCCCTCTGTTGTAGCTCCACCACCAAACAACTCAGTTATTTTTTCCACATCGACCAGCATCATCGGCCCATATAAACGAAAAATAAGTCCAGCTAAGACACAGACCCTTGCCGAGCGATCGGGCGATTAAACAAATTTTAGCCACCTCACTATCAGCCAAGCCTGGGTGGTTTTCCCGAAGGGTCGCTAGCCGCGCTAGCTAGCTAAGCTAGCGGCGCTAGCTAGCTAGCTAGCCAGCCGGCTATCAGCAACACGTAAGAGAACTGTTGCTAAATAAACTACACCTAAACTCGGTTTATATCTGACCCAAATAGAGTGCAGGTCATAACTTCTTACCTGAAATTCAGTTCACCTCACGCTCCTGCCTTCGCTTTCCCTGATCCACGATTGACCTCCGCGTTAGCAAACACCGGACGATCGGCGGTAGCCTCACCGCCTTGTATGTCTCGTTCGCGGCATGTCCTTTCTGTCACACACCGGTGGATAGCTGCCCTCTGTTGTAGCTCCACCACCAAACAACTCAGTTATTTTTCCACATCGACCAGCATCATCGGCCCATATAAACGAAAAATAAGTCCAGCTAAGACACAGACCCTTGCCGAGCGATCGGGCGATTAAACAAATTTTAGCCACCTCACTATCAGCCAAGCCTGGGTGGTTTTTCACGAAGGGGCGCTAGCTAGCTAAGCTAGCGGCGCTAGCTAGCTAGCCGGCTATCAGCAACACTTAAGAGAATTGTCGCTAATATGGGATGTCTTGATAAAACGAGCAGATATTTGAAGTTTACACACCTACATTCTCGCCTGAAAATATCTTAAAAGTGTATTTTGTGACCTAGAAACATGAATAAAAGACATATAAAACGAAGTGGTGTCCGCCATTGTTTGACTCGGTAGAGGCATGCTATGAATTGTGGGATATGTAGTTTTCACCAAGCATGGCACCCTTTAGGCCGTACTTCTCCCGGTATACCACTAGAGAGAGCCAACACACCACAAATGAAGTCTGTTTCTATGGTGCCAAAAGCAGAATCTTTCTCAGGAGCCTAGAAATTCGCCTAAATTTGCACTAAAATCTAAATATTTCAAAAACTATAAAAGTTATAAACACCAAAAGTCACACCATACTAGCCCAGCTCCAGCCGCACAAAATGATGTAACATATGTACCCCTATTGTCAAAACTGTTTGGCAGAGGAGCGCGGGAAAATTTTCACTAAAATATTAATATTTAAAAAACTATAATAGTCATAAACACCAAAAGTCATAGCACACCATTCCAGATCCAGCCGCACAAAATGAGGTAACATATATGAAGCTTTTCTCAAAACTGCGGGGCGTGATACGTGCCGAAATTTAGGCGGAAGATGGAGAATAATAATATAATAATAATAAGAATAATAAATCCGACGAATAGTAATATGTGTGCCTCTTGGCATAGGCACACATAATAATAACTAGAAAGCGAAAATTTCAGAAGAAATTTTATGTGTGCCTATGCCGCTGCGAATCAGTGTAGTTTGACATTCATACGGCTACAGAGAGCAAAACTCAGAAGAGCAGCCATTCTCCACCGTGAACTATGGTAAAAACAAACACCGCTCGCGCCTCACAGATGACAGCTTACAGTTTTGGGTAAAGATGAAGTGACTTTGCACAGCCCCGATTTGCAGATGCTGTGCACACAGGTTCATGAGCAGAAGTCCCATTGTACCACGGCAGACCCGACAATGTTTGCATGAACACTCTTTGAAGCATTACGTTATGGACCACTTTTCACACATGCTTGGTGTACCCACACAGCCGGCTGTAGCTTTTCAACTGACAGCCCGACACACACCCAAAAAACAGCCGAAAGAGCACAGACTTTACACCCGTGGGTCCACCTCCCCTGCAGCGGCACTGCAGACCACGCCCCGCCACACACATCAAACACGTAAAATAAATATTTATGCACTTTTGCATTTACTTTTTGTTTTTTGTTATTTTTACACAGTAAATGATTAACAATGGTCTACAGCCAATCTTGTGTATTATTATACAAACTTTGGTTGTAAGATGCAGATAACTATTTAATAAAAAGCTAAATATTTTATACGAGAGTAAGAAAGAAAAGTATATCTTTGTGTCCCCCTTTCCCTGTTAATGCCCTACCTGGCCCCCTGGCAAAAGCTTTGCTAGATCCGCCCCTGCACAGTTACCAGCTGTCAGCTACACAAAAACAGGAGCTGGGTGTTTATTTGTCTCTGAGAAACAGTTCATAACTTCCCTTCAACTCATTCATGTCACCTAAAGCAGGGCTCGCAAAATTTCAAAATCCCTGGTAGCCCTTCGGGGAGGCACTCTTCAGTTTTTGGTAATAAATTTAAGTAGCCCGAATAAAAAAAAAAAAGAGGACAATTTTTTGATTGATGTTTTGTTTCCTTTACAATATTATACATTAAAGTATAATATTGTAAAGGAAACAAAACATCAATCTAAAAATATTTAAAACACAAATTACAACAACAATTTCAATCATCAACTCAAATATTTGGTTCTAATTGAACAAATTTCTATGAACTTGTAAGAACTGTACAACAGGAATCAGTCTGTGTCAGATCCTTATTTTGACATTTCCACTGAAATCACAGGTAAGAGGCAAGTGCAACCAAGATCTAGGCCATTTGCTTTTTGAAGTTTGCAAAGACTGCTAAATTTTGCCAATGGTAGTTCACTCTTTGCAACATAGTAGCTGTTCTAAACAGATTTTTCAGGACTTCTTGTTATGCTTGGTTTATTTTTAGTATGCTTTTGCAATTGGTGTTTGTTCTGGGAAAGATATTGCAGACTGGGCAATAATGCATTTCTTGCATTTGTCATGGGTTCTGATGGGGTCTTTCTTAAAATGACTGGTCCCAGTAACAAAGGCGCTTGTCGACTCAGAAATCGAGGGAAACTCACAACACACCCGGCAGAACATGAGGTTATTTAGCTCGTCGTATTCCAGCCACATAAATCTTTAGTCCATGAAACCATAAAGCTGCGCTTTCTTTTTCCCTCATAGTCTGATTTGTCATAACTTTTCCGTTTTGTGTTGGCTTTTCTTTGGCTGCCCCTTCTTCACCCTGACCTCTCTTGTTTGGCTCTGCAGAACTAAAATACCTGCTTAAATCCATCTGCTCTTACATGCATACTTACATAACGATCAGCAATTCTCTGCGTAATCAGCCTCTATCACGTTTAAGCTTGCTGCAGGAGATTTCACTTGTCATGTTTGATAGTAAGCTAACGATTGATAAGACGATGTCAGAGGAATTGGTGTGCAATTAATCTGTGACTTACCAATTAGTGCTGTCGCTCTCTACACACAGTTAGCGCAAAGTGAAAGTGAAAGCAAAAAACAAGCGCAAATTCAAACGCGATTTCAATGTGTCACATATTGACAGTGGCTCATCGATGCCGATGACATAATTACTCAGCTACATTTGCGAAAGAATGCAAAAGCATTGACATATCTTTCCCTCCCATGATAGCCCGACGGGCAGGGCTGAGATGGATTTTGGTAGCCCGATTGGAAAAAATCGCTAGCCCCGGGACGTCGGGCTAGCGATTTTGCGAGCCCTGTAAAGGGTAAACCTGTTTCTCCATCACCAGTTCAGCTCTGATGATTCAGTAAGGACATCTCCTGGTTTGGACCAGCCGCAAAATTAAAATCAAATGAATTCTAACAACAGCTGATCAAGCTTAAACGTGCTGCTGTTGTTTAGCGCGATAAACAAGAGCGAAAAGCCGATCGTTGATCAGTTTCACGATTGAAGTTGCAACAGGCCAGAGAATGACAGGGGAGGCTTCATAACGACAGAATAAATCGTAATATTTTCTCTGAATGTGGGACGATTCCGTTTGTACGGCAACTCTACGGACTAACCGTTATGAATAAAATAAAGTTCAACGTCAGTAACTTAGCGCGCACACAGCTCTATAGAAACTCCTGTGCAATTCACAACTTCTTACCTGAAATTCAGTTCACCTCACGCTCCTGCCTTAGGTTTGCCTGATCCACGATCTACCACCGGTCGATCGGCGGTCCCCTCGCTGCCTCCTATGTCTCGTTCCCGCATGTTTTTCTGACACACACCGGTAGATAGCTGCTCTCTGTTGTAGCTGCACGTTAGCCAAGACCAAACAACTCAGTTATTATTTCCACATCGAGCGGCGCTAGCCACGCTAGCTAGTTAGCCGGCAACATCGTCAGATATAATATGGGATGTTTTGACAAAACGAGCAGATATTTGAAGTTTACACACCTACATTCTCGCCTGAAAATATCTTAAAAGTTCATTTTGTGACCTAGAAACACGAATAAAAGACGTTTAAAACGAAGAGGTGTCCGCCATTGTTGAACTCGGCAGAGGCGTGCTATGCATTATGGGATATTGAGTTTAAAAACAAGCATACAGATTTCGGCCGTACTACTCCCGGTATACCACTAGAGAGAGCCAACCCACCACAAATAAAGTCTGTTTCTATGGAAATTGGCCTAAATTTGCACTAAAATCTAAATATTTCAAAAACTATAAAAGTCATGAACACCAAAAGTGTATACCATACTAGTCCAGCTCCAGCCGCACAAAATGATCTAACATATGTAACCCTATTGTCAAAACTGTTAGGCAGAGAGGCGCGGGAAAATTTTCACTAAAATATTAATATTTAAAAAACTATAATAGTTATAAACACCAAAAGTCATAGCACACCATTCCTGATCCAGCCGCACAAAATGAGGTAACATATATGAAGCTTGTCTCAAAACTGCGGGGCGAGATTCGCTGCAAAATTTCAGGCGGAAACTGGAGAATAATAATAATAATAATAATAATAATAATAATAATAATAAATCCGACGAATAGTAATATGTGTGCCTCTTGGCATAGGCACACATAATAATAATAATAATAAATCCGACGAATAGTAATATGTGTGCCTCTTGTCATAGGCACACATAATAATAATAAATCCGAAGGAATAGTAATATGTGTGCCTCTTGGCATAGGCACACATAATAATAATAATAAATCCGACGAATAGTAATATGTGTGCCTCTTGGCATAGGCACACATAATAAGAATAATAAATCCGACGAATAGTAATATGTGTGCCTCTTGGCATAGGCACACATAATAATGGTAAAACACACTCAGACCCAACACTGAGGAAAATAAACACAAAATTCCTACAGATGTAGTTTTTCTTCTTCTGGATCATCTTTACTTACTTATTATTGTATAAAAAAGACCAACAGTAGAAAATTATACTTAAAAAATTTAAATTGTTCTTTTTATTATTTTTCAGTGTTTATTTATGTAGTTTTATTTGCATGTGTTTATGTTATTGTTATGTTATTATTGTTATAGTTGTGGTTGTTGTTATTAATGAATTAATTATTTAATTTTTTAAAATTCTGTTCTTAATGTTAAGCACTTTGGTCAGGACTTGCTGTTTTAATGCACTTTTATAAATAAAGTTAGTTTGGCTAAAAAGTAACTTTTTGCACAGAAAAATAGTAATTCTCTTTTTTTCTATGACATAAAAGTAAAAATTTGGTTCCTTGTGTTGTTTGAGGTCTTTTGTGTATGTTTCAGTCAGAAGTTGGTCATGGCTGGAATAAAAAAAAAAGTCCACTTCCATTACAGCAGAAATGTTTTCTCAGGAGTTCAGTGATGGCAGAATCCTCATGAAGTGAAGTTAGTCCAGTGTTCAAACTGTCTCCTGTTCAGAGAAAGATTCAGCTTTCATTAACGAGGAACGAATGAAAAATTCTTCATGCATCAGCAAATGCAGTCAGTGTGAAAATGAAGGATTTCTTAAATGCATCCAGTACAACACAAAGATGTGGTACATGTGATGTGTTCAGAGACGTCAGTTACCTTTGTTCCAGATTTCATTCTTTGTCAGAATTACTCTAAAGAAAAAAACATTCAGGTCAAAAACTCAACATGATGGAAGAGCTGTCACACACACTGGGCCATGACCATCTCCACACAAACATTCTCGTCCATCATGTCACTAGTGATACAGTTTAACTAGTTACTTGTTTCTCTGTAAAAATCTGTTACACGGCCTTGTTATTCATCATATATGAGGTTTTAGTGGAAGCCACTGTTTCTTACTAAGATAAGAAACAGCAACTGGAGAGATGTGCACTGTCATAAAATGTCTAGTTTGTTATATCTAGATCTCTGCAGTGGTTGCATGTTCAGCATGTATGTTGCTCCCTCTGAGGATGTTGTTTCATTTAGATAAGAGCATTTAAAATCCAAAAACAATCGACTGTAGGAGAAGAAACGTGTGATATGATGGCGATGGCAGGTTTATACCTGAAATCTACAGCTGGTGAGTCAGACCAGCTGAACAGTTCAGAAATGTTTTAAATAATTCAAAATGCATCAAAGTATAAAATCCATGAGTAAAAACATGCAGGACCACACAGAGATTAAGCTGTGTGTCACAGAGAGCCTGTACGTACTTGTCATCAGCTCAGTTTTGCAGGTTATGTCTGAAGAACCATCTGAAGAAGATTTTGAATCTGAGGAGGAAAAATACAGAATAATTAAAAAATATGAAGCTAAAAGAAACAAATCATATGATCTGTTGATGTTGATGATAGTGTTAAATACAAACAGCATGAACACAAACACAGACAGGAGGGGAAAGTTTTCTCAGTTGCAGGAGGGTTTATGGTTCTGTTTCTGTCACTTGAATAGTTTAACTTTGAAAATATGTTAGCACTGTTTCATTGTGTAGGTCAGAACTATCTTGGAAAATCTGCAGTGCTTATAAAATGTATTTATGTGAGCACAACAGAAATCTCAGTTAGTGAACATGGAGGAGCTGCTGAGGTAAGAAGTTTATTGGGGCAACATCCTGGCCATGGAAGAAGAAGAATGAAGATGTGCATTGATTCACAGAGCTGGTTTGTTACTGTAGAATATTACTGAACATAGTGGGGCCGTCTATGTTTCCAAGGTACTTGTTTTTTAGTACTGATGCTTTAATTGCTTTGTTCTGTTTAGTGCTGTGTAACTATGAACAGCAACTATTTTAACGGACTATATGAACACACGTTCTACTTTGATGTTTACAAATATTAAAAAATAAATCCACTACATTACAATTTTTATGAGGACACAAACAAATCCTCCAATCAAGTACACACAGACACACCTGAAGGCTCCTTTCAGGATCATTTTCAGGTGACGTCTTCATGTCTAGAAAAAAAAAAAAAGAAAAATCAAGATATCAAAACCAGCTGAGCTGCTCTGTAGTGATGCTGTCATTCATTTCCAACACACTGCTTTGTTTCCATGTATTTAATTTTAGTCTCTAATTCACATTCAGTGAAACACATTTTTATGTGAACAGAAATCTGCTCAAAAGGCCTAAATGGAAAATTTATTACAAGGTTTAGAAGAATTAGCTGTAAATAAAAAAAGAATAATGTCAGACATCACAGCTGTAAATACAAAAACACTGATCCTACACCACTAACTAGCTTTACAGTGCTCTCTATGTTACTTTACCTTTTACTTTATTTACCATTGGTTCCTTCTATTACTATGATAATACTGTTACAGTATCATCACTCTGACCTGAAGCTTGTTTTAATTTGCAACCTGGTAAAACACTAAAAATACTAAGATCATATTTGGATACTTTGGTTCACTCACCAGTTTTCTTTTTGTAAATAATGAATCCGATTAGTGCAACACAGCAAGAACAAGAGCAGCAGTGACAATGGGTACGCTGATGGGGACGGCAGTGGGGCTGGAGCTGGGGCGATTGTGATGTTGGGCACTTCTGTCGAGGCTAAAAACAAACAAACGAAAAAACAGAAGAAGAACAGTAAATGACTGATTTATTTATTTTAAATATTGTTTTGTAAAAAAAGAATACACTAAAATATTTTGTTCAATGATTGACAAAAAATGTTGAATAAAGATAAAGACAAAACTGTCATTTTTGTCCTTAACGTCTTTAACTTCTTTGACTTATACTAATACTAAACTAATATTATAAAAAATCCAAACATTTAAAGTGTCAGTGCTACAACTGCAAACCATGATTGATTAGTTAGTAATAAATAAAAATTATTTGTGTTGTGG
>NW_020327681.1:0-100684 GCF_001858045.2 Oreochromis niloticus | reverse complement strand
CTTGAGTAGTCTGTTGTAGTGATTTGGCGCATTATAAGTAAAATTGAAACATACATCCATAGCACAACATCAACATTTATTTATATACAAAATAAAAATGCTTTTTTAGCAGAAAGAATTGTAACTGCATATTTTATCAACGATTACGCGGGTACATTGGTAAGTCCTCATCATTATCCATAGCGGTTCGGTAATCTCTCAGGACCTTGGAAGGGTGGCCATGCCAGTCTACCTCATCAATGTCTGGAGAGTCGCCGAAATACAAAAATCTTCCTCGTTGTCAGTGTCCATAGTCCACAGTTGTGGTGGCGAAGGGGGTGGGCCCATGATACTGGTGAATACGGTGCGTCTTCACTCCAATCTTCAAATGCAGGGCCTCGATGGCTCTTCAGAGAGTAAAGATTGCCCAGCATCCCTGATAGTACCAAGTACCAAGTATGTACCAGGTTCAGCCACTTTGATGGTTGATTGAACAGAAGGGCTGGAAGATGCCATTTTCATGAGAATTTCAAGTCCAACAGATGAAAATTACCGCTCTTTTCCAAAGTTGCAACTGCTAGAGAGACACGTTGGCCAACTCTACGGTTTTTGAAAATTGTTGCCACTCCTACCCACAACCTTTAAGATCAACCCCCTTCCAGATCACGCCCCCTCCTGTTATTTTAAAAAGAACACCGCCGTCTCAATCCTTCAAACCTTTTTTTAGCTCAAAAACCAGAAGTATGGCCTCTACAGCCCTGCGCCACACTGAGGAGGAAAGTTCTGCGGCCGAGGGCACAATAGTACCTGACACGCCCGTTACTATCGCCCCTTGGAGAAGCAGCAGCAGCAAGCCGACGAGCTTGACGGTTGGGCATCTTCTTTTTTCATCGATACCGTGAAACCGCGGTGTATCATCTAGTCAACCTAGTATCAACAGGTACCTCACTGACGAATGCAACGGCTGTAAGTCCGATCACCCCCGCCAGAAACAACACGAGTGTGTGCAAGTCTTGGAGGATGACTTTTACGCTGAAAATTCTCACAGCATCAGAAAAAGACTCCTCACCCCACGTTTCATTCCATCTATTCAACGGCTTCTGATTGCTCGCAACATCAAAATGGACGACGTCAAAGTCCGCATGGTGGCGGAAACTCTCTTGCACGAACTGAAATCGGAAAGGAAAGTCTTTGACGCCATAGCCGAGGCATACACCAATCTGGTAGGGTTGGACATGGTGAAAATCAGACAGCTACGGCTGGTCGCAGAGTGTTACAAAGGAGGCTGCTAATGTTTTCTTTGTAACACTCTGCGACCAGCCGTAGCTGTCTGATTTTCACCATGTCCAACCCTACCAGATTGGTGTATGCCTCGGCTATGGCGTCAAAGACTTTCCTTTCCGATTTCAGTTCGTGCAAGAGAGTTTCCGCCACCATGCGGACTTTGACGTCGTCCATTTTGATGTTGCGAGCAATCAGAAGCCGTTGAATAGATGGAATGAAACGTGGGGTGAGGAGTCTTTTTCTGATGCTGTGAGAATTTTCAGCGTAAAAGTCATCCTCCAAGACTTGCACACACTCGTGTTGTTTCTGGCGGGGGTGATCGGACTTACAGCCGTTGCATTCGTCAGTGAGGTACCTGTTGATTACTAGGTTGACTAGATGATACACCGCGGTTTTCACGGTATCGATGAAAAAGAAGATGCCCAACCGTCAAGCTCGTCGGCTTGCTGCTGCTGCTTCTCCAAGGGGCGATAGTAACCGGGCGTGTCAGGTACTATTGTGCCCTCGGCCGCAGAACTTTCCTCCTCAGTGTGGCGCAGGGCTGTAGAGGCCATACTTCTGGTTTTTGAGCTAAAAAAAGGTTTGAAGGATTGAGACGGCGGTGTTCTTTTTAAAATAACAGGAGGGGCGTGATCTGGAAGGGGGTTGATCTTAAAGGTTGTGGGTAGGAGTGGCAACAATTTTCAAAAACCGTAGAGTTGGCCAACGTGTCTCTCTAGCAGTTGCAACTTTGGAAAAGAGCGGTAATTTTCATCTGTTGGACTTGAAATTCTCCATGAAAATGGCATCTTCCAGCCCTTCTGTTCAATCAACCATCAAAGTGGCTGAACCTGGTACATACTTGGTACTTGGTACTATCAGGGATGCTGGGCAATCTTTACTCTCTGAAGAGCCATCCGAGAGCCCTGCATTTGAAGATTGGAGTGAAGACGCACCGTATTCACCAGTATCAGAGTGGAGCCCACCCCCTTCGCCACCACAACTGTGGACTATGGACACTGACAACGAGGAAGATTTTTTGTATTTCGGCGACTCTCCAGACATTGATGAGGTAGACTGGGCATGGCCACCCTTCCAAGGTCCTGAGAGATTACCGGAACCGCTATGGGATAATGATGAGGACTTACCCAATGTACCCGCGTAATCGTTGATAAAATATGCAGTTACAATTCTTTTCTGTAAAAAAGCATTTTTATTTTTGTATATAAATAAATGTTGATGTTGTGCTATGGGATTGTATGTTTCAATTTTACTTATAATGCGCCAAAATCACTACAACAGACTACTCAAGGCAACGCCGTCCAGAGTAAGGATTTTGTTAGCCAGTGTTTCTAAGATTTTTACGCCCCGTTACGATAACCTCAGTTTTATCTGAACTTAGAAGCAGAAAATTAAAGCTCATTATGTGTCTAAGACATCCCGACAGTTTAACCAATAAAAGTGGGTATCATATGCATAGCAGTGAAAATGTACGCTATGTCTTCTAAAGCACGTATAATGTAAACAGAACTGTTCTTTGCACAGAAGCCTGTGGAGCTTCATAATTAACCTCAGTGTGTGAAGAGGCCTCTCCATTTAATAATAGCTGTATTAAAATGTTATGGCCAACGGTGTTAAACGCTGCACTTTGGTCTGGCAGGGAAGATTTCAACTTTTCAATATGAATGAATGAAGGCTGAAAACTGATTAGATTAATGTCTGATGATCTTTTTTCTGATTCTTCAAGTTTGTAACACCGAACATATTAAGGGATGATATAATAATGATAATAATAATAATAATGGATTGGATTTCATATAGCGCTTTTCAAGGCACCCAAATTGCTTTACAATGCCACTATTCATTCACTCTCACATTCACACACAGGTGGAGGCAAGCTACTGTTGTAGCCACAGCTGCCCTGGGGCAGGCTGATAGAGGCGAGGCTGCCATATCGCGCCATCGGCCCCTCTGGCCATCACCATATAAGGTTCACCATATAAGGTTCACAGGAAGAGTTGAATTAGACACACATTTACTATTTTTCTTTGTACTCTTTCTTTCTTGACATGTTTAATATGATTACTATCAGAGGAGAAAATGAACCTTGTGTAGTTTAAAACTTTTTATTTAATCAAACTGTAATGTTGTTGAACTCTGACGGCCGTGTCTTTTAATCTTGTCAACAAATCCTTAATCACCTAAATGTGGCATTTATCATCTTGTAAAATGTTCCCTCTGCTGCTTCTGTTGCACATCTCCCCTGACACTCTCTGCTTCACCTGCCCTGTGCAGCTGGTCCAACCCCTGCCTCCTCAAACTGGTGTGTTTAAATCTCTTTACCTCTGTTGTGAACTTTACACAAAGTTTGTGGTAACAAAATCAAACTGAAGAGGAGGATCTCGTTTGAAAAACACACACTCAGGAGACAAAATAAAAAACAGTCTGCTCAAAGCAAAAGCAGAGCCCTCACAGTTGGTAGTACAATACACTGTGACGACGTACGTATTAGATACCCTCAGTCCCAAAAGCATAAATATGATAAAAATGGGATCACCGAGAATATCCTAAAAATGGCAATGAGGGGAGTATTACAGTGAAAAAAGCAGCCAAATTTTCATCTGAAAATGTTGAATTTTAGTATGCTCTGTAGTTTGATACTGTCTTTACAGACAAAGCGGATGTTTAAAGCCTTTGGACGCCCATTTGATGAAATGCACTCATTCTCCTTATCAGCTGGAAACATTAAAGCCGTAAAATGGCTTTTTTTGAACGGATAAAACTACTGAACAACATCGATGTTAGTCTGATTCAAAATTTGAATGTACGCGTGTTGAAGGTGCTGGTCTTGTTGAATTATTAAACATACTTTCTTTAATTTTTCGAGCCGCAAAAACCAAAACTTTTAATTTTCTTCTGCTTGAGTCTCGGCCTCGGGTAGCTCTACTCATCATTGCTGAGTCAGTTGTCTGTTTGTGCTACTTTTTTCAAGGAGCTGTGGATTATTGGTAAAGGGTGACTTTATGTGTTTAGTTACTTAAGTGTAAGTACTGTGGAAAGTTTCACCTTACATACACAGGGCTGACAGTACAGGTTCTGAGGTAACTGTTTACAAAATGTTATAATCTATTCAAAGGTTCTTTGCAATTTTACATTGATAAACATTATCCTTAACATATTTGACCCGCACTAAGTACTATGACCATCACACTGTCATTTAGAATTGTTTAAATAACTCGTGTCTTAAGTCATTCCATCACACAGAAAATTAAAAAAACCCACATGGTTCACTTTTATATCACAAAATGTTAGAAATATAAGTCGTTCATAACAACCTGAAAGGCTGGGAGTTTAAAATGCAAACCAATGAACGCTGAAGTAGAAGACTATAATGTCACAGAGCACACGGTGTCTATTATTGTGTAGACATGTATAAATAAGAGCTTAATTTCTTAAGAAATAAACAGGTGGAGTGGTTTTTATCAAAAGTAGTAGTTACATCTATGGCTAAACCATTGTCCCCAAAAACTTTATAAATCTACTGTGTGTAAGGCTGTGTAAGTAAAGCTTGCCCTTCACACCCGCGTGTAACAAACCATTTGTTGGGGTTGTGGATTTGACACCTCAGCATTGTGAAAGTGGGGAAACATGTTTGTGGCTGAGTATAAGATTTCTGCTTACAAGTTAGAATCTCAGTTCTAAATGAAATTCAGATGTTTTTTGTTTTTTTAAGTGTGGCTAATGTATTATTTGACTTCTAAGGCACACACACACACACACACACACACACACACACACACACACAAGAACAACAACAACAACACAGAGAAGAAGAAGAGGGGGTGGTTTTACTATGCGTCATAAAAACGCAATCATGCATCTTCCAACTGTATCTTTCTGTTCTGGCTTTAGAATCATTGGTTGTTTACTGATCCGTACTTTGGGAGTCATACTGTTGTGATACTGGGAGAAAAAGGGTGAGGTTCGATAGACTAAACCATTACACACACACACACACACAAAACTTCAAAACCTAGAGAGTGAGTGAGACTGCTAGCTGTGTGGTTCAGCAATAAACTTATCTACAAATGTGTTAGTAAAGAAACTGCAAACTATAAAAGGAATCTGAATTTAAATAGAACACTAGTATAAGGTGTCTATGGAGCAAATCTCCTTCAACGTTCAAAATGACCAAAGTGAGGACTACAAGCGTTTCTCTCAGTTGGTTGTGTTTAGGGAAAAAGCAGCTAAATACACTGAGACTGCTCCACATTGTTAGTGAGTTAACTCTGGATGTCTGTGGGTTTGTCAAACTTGGAGTGAACAAAAGCAGAAAAACAGTAAAAGATTCAGACGGTGAAAGTCTGGTTTATTTCATGAACACAATGAAACATTTTACAGTCCACAGAGCAAAGTAGCATACATGATAAATAGATACACATATCACAACCTGTGAGAAGTAAAACTCATCGTCTTACCACATGTTATATTCTGTAAGCTTAAAATAAACCATAGAAATTAGAGTTTAGTGTTTTAAAGTCATCTATTAAAAACATTACTGAAGTGACACTTTAACGATGCTTCATATCACAGTGTTTATGATGATAAAACATGTTCTCTCATTAGCAGATGTCTGCGCTGTCACTTGTCATGAAAATGTCCAGAGCCTGGGTTCAGCTTCCTCTTCAATTACCACTGATCATTAATAGGGCCACAAAAGATTTGTTACATTATCCCCATAAACAACATGCTTTTATAGAAATCACTGTGACACAAAATATTTAGATTCTTGTTTCACAATTTGCATGAGCTCAAAATCTTTAGAGTTTCATATTTATAAAGTATCGCAAATAATACAATAATACCATTGTATGAGCTACACTTCTTGTAAAAATGATTGGAAACGCGTTTGAAAAAGCTCCTGCTGTGACCTTCCTTCTGTGAGGGCACACACACACACACTCACACACACACACACACACACACACACACACACACAGAGAGAGAGAGAGAGAGGGGGAGATCATTAATACAAAGCATTGGAGTCGGTTTTGGATTTTCACTTGTTGTTGGCTTTAATATGAACAGTTACATAAAATTCATTCCAATTTTTTGCCTTTGCTTCAATTAGGATGTTTCTTTAAATCTACAACACCTTCCTTTTCGAAAAGTTTACTGACATAGTAAAGAAGTAGCTAGGGAACTCTGTAAGTATGAGCAACAATAGCTTAAGGACATTATGTCCAATAAAGAGGAATTCATCATCTGCAGTTCGTGAAAAAGCGCAATATTAAAAACAATTCAGCAGACCCTCAGAGTGCGGATACAAACTGTTTTCAGCTGTAGAGGTTAACTTCATGCACTTATCAACATGTAGTTTAGAGGCTTGCATTAGAGTGCTTTGGTGCTTGGGCATCTTTTATTTAGCATGGTTGTACCGTTGTGAATGTAGCTATATAAATAAATACGCTCAAGAGTCTATCGTGTGTTTGACATGCAACTAAAAATTCGAAAATATATTTTTAAATCAGTAACTTTGCAAATTTAGAGGAAATGTTTTCGGACAACATATGTGTCACATTTTAAACAGGGTTTGTATAATCAGCACTGACATACAGACATTTATGCGCTGGGTATAACAGACATGCTTACCGTGTGAAAGGCCCGCCGATGTCTTGGAGCAGAGAAACACGCTGTATTGTTGCTTTTCTCTGTGGTATAAGCAGCGCCCGTAGGTCAGAAACGCTGTGTGCGGGTAGCACAGTCGGCTCCAACGCACATCCAGGCATCCGTCTGAAAGAAAGGTGTCGCTGCAGCTAGCTCTCAGGATAGTCACGCATTTATTTATATTTGCATTCTGGTGCGTTAAACTAGCAGCCTCTGTGTCCCGCTTGGATCATTATTCCGAAAATTCAGATATTTAAATAAAATGGTGAATTGGCTAGTCATGAGGAAAGAATATGTGTTTGTTTGTTTTTAGAAGTATCATAGTTTATTTCTAAAGGAATACATGTTATTTGTGACACTGTTTGAAAACTATTAGCCTCTGTGTGTTTCAGAGCGGTAAAGAAAAGCAAAATGCTCCTAAACTAGTTAAATTAAAAGTAAAATGCTCGTGCTGATGAACGAAAGTGTTATGCTCTCAATGACCGATGTAAAGGGTTAGTGTGGCTGCTTAGGGCATTTTTATATAGGTGTGGGGCTTGGTTTCAGCTGGCCTCTGAGATGTAGAGATAAAGGTGTAAACAAAGGTGATGCCTGTTTGGAGGATGGTCAGTACAAAGTGTAATGGCATGATAAAAGCTATAGTGGCTCCGATGGACCTAGCACAGCCGGACCTCTGCCATAAGATAAAGGAGACTGTTTGTATTGAAAACTATGGCAGTACAATTGAGATGCTCTTGATAAGGATGACCTCTTCTGCTGACTGTAGGGGGTCTAACTGTAACCCCCCTCTGTCTAGCTGTTGCAGAATTAAGAATCCCATTTCTAAAGGAATGCATACTGTTTGTGGTATTCTGTTTGAAACTATTAGCCTCTGTGTGTGAATATGTGTTTTTAGAAGGTGGAAAAAACTTTCTGTTAAAAAAACTATTACCCTCTGTGTGTTTCAGAGCCCTAAAGAAAAAGAAAAATACCCCTAAAACTAGTTAAATTAAATGCTGTGTGTGAATATGTGTTTTTAGAAGGTGTAAAAAACTTTCTGTTTGAAACTATTACACCCCTGTGTGTTTCAGAGCCCTAAAGAAAAAGCAAAATACCCCTAAAACTAGTTAAATTAAATGCTGCGTGTGAATATGTGTTTTTAGAAGGTGGAAAAACTTTCTGTTTAAAAACTATTAGCCTCTGTGTGTTTCAGAGCCCTAAAGAAAAATACCCCTAAACTAGTTAAATTAAATCATCTATGTCTAAATAACAGAACTCCGAGACCTATACAATCCTTTAAAAAAGAGTTTAATTAAAACACATAATGGTTTCATTAAATAAAACGCTATTAAACACATGTAAACATATGATCTCTGAACTCGCAAGTCCGTTCACGCGCAAAGTCCGTTCACGCGCAAGGTCCGTTCGCGCGCACATGGACGCGGAGGGGGATGCGGGTGGGGGTGTGGGGTGGGGGGGGGTGGGGGGGCAAAAAAAGCTATAGGTATATTACTACTTATTTAATAGCAAGCAGGAAGTGTGTGTTTCCTTTATTATTGGTAAAGCAAGGGTGGCGCCGTTAAAACAAGTCACCATCCGACGTCTTGAGCTGGCTGCTGCAGTTTTGAAGCATCTTAGATCCTTCCTTAGATCTCCCTGTGGTGAACTTTCTTTCTCCTAGAGGATCTCCATCAACCTTTTACCAGTTTGAACCAGTTTCACTTTCTACTCTTAAAAGCATAATTGAACAATTGAGAGGTTCAAACTCGGCTCATGATCTCCTCCAACCCGTTCTCACTCCCGACGCGTAAAATACTGACGATTTGTCACGTCCCTTAACTTCTCATGCTGACGCTAAAGGTACCCTTCCAAGTTTTTATGCGACGCTGTGGGTTGTCATTTCATTCCAATATGAACCCGCTCGCAGTGATCAGAGACGCTTCGAGCAGAGGCTCCAGCCATCCATTTACTCCAATACACTGTAAAATATAACTTGTTGTTTCAACTTAAAAATATGAGGTAAAGGGCTGCCTTAAAATTTTAAGTTAAGTCAAGAAATAGAGTTTGTTCTTATAACACAACCAATTGTTATCTTAATGAAAAATCACATGTTGTCTAAACTTTCATCTTAGTTTAGTTGACTGAGATTTGTTAGTCAGTTCAACTCCTTTAATTGTCATTTTTACTTGGGAAAACCCTTTCAGCTAAATTAAAATAATCTATTGTTTAAACTCTTGTCCTAGTTCAGTTGACTTGGGTTTTTTAGTTAATTCAAATACTTTAGTAGTTCTTTTAACTTAGGAATCTATTTTAGCTTAACTAACATAATCTGTTAGCTAAGTTGATTTAAGTTTATTAATTAACTGAGCTCCTTAAGGTAGCTGAGTGAACTTGTAAATCAGTTTCATTTTAATTATCAGAGTTGATTGACTGGATGTAAAGAAAAATGTGTATTAAACATCTTAAGTTTTGTTTTGTTTTTTTAGCTTTCTAACATCCATTTCAGCAAAACTACCTGTTAGGTTTATCTTAGATCTCAGGTTTAAATATCTACATTCCTTTAAATTAATTTTCTGTTGTTTACAGAAAAAAAAAATAAAACCCCACAGATTCCATTAAAGTCTATCTGATCATTTCATACAGAAAGTTTGTTTTAAGAACATGACAAGACAATTACTCATGAGCACCCAACATTCACCATTTATTGTGCCATCTTAGTCATCTGAGAAACAGAAAAATCAGTGACGTAGCTCATCAGGCTCACAATCCATCAAAACTCAAAGGCTGCTCCCTGTGAAACAATAAATTTGAACTTGGTCTTGAGCCCAGTTTGGGTGAAGATTAAATTCTGACCAATACTCTCGGAGCAGTAGTGATTCTTGTGAAGTAATAACATAAAGTCTGCATTAATGTAATGTATCAACGGGACACTTGCTATTTTAGAAAAGTTATTCTTTACATTTACAAAATTTTTAAACTTCATTGTGCTCAGTCACACCTGTTAGCATAAAACTTGAAATATTAAAATAGTACAAAACCTTTGATAAGTGACAGTAAAGATCAGTTTATAACAAGTAAGACATCAAACTCTTGTATTTGTCTTCGTTTACAATTGCAACAAATTCCACAGAACCAATATCTCTGAAAATGAGTGCATGCTTCTGAAACATTTGATAATATGGATATTTCAGATACATCAGTTTGAGTCTGCTCAATTGCAAAACAAAGGAAAAACTACTGACTTGCATGAGATAAGCATCTGCAAAGTCCACCATTATATTGTTGTTCACATAAGTTTCTTAAACCATGAACAAATGAGTAATTGTCTAATCTGGAATGTAAAGTGTAGTCATTTAGTGACATACAAAAGTGAGAATGAGAACTTGCAAGAATAAAAAAACAAACAGTAAAATAAAAACTGTCCTTAACACTAAGGAACATACAATTACAGTTCTGCATGGCTTTCTGCAAGAGTCTGTTTCTTAGACCATGCACTAGTGAGATGCACTGCCTTCCACCAATGTTCATTAGGATGTTCTGAATGACTTCAAAGATGTCCTTAAGTTCCTTTGGATAGTCTATGTTGAGGGCAAAAAGAAGGCCCATCAGCATGGAAATGGCACTTGAGACATCCCTCAGATTAGACAGGATTACTGCCGCCTCAAGGACAACCAACACATCGATGATGTCTTCTTCTTTCACCATCGCAATGCCAACTTTCATCCTCTTAGAAAACGTGTCTTCAATACCTGTCGGCTATAAAAGGGTTCAAAGACAAAAAAAAAAAAAAAATTACACAATTACAATTACACAACATTCTTTGTGCTTAAGAATTCATGTCTTTCCAAAGAAGAGCCATACTGATGCTTTGGATGATGGTGATTGGCTTTGGGTAACACTTATTAGTTGTTAAAGTTTTTTCAGAATGAGATATGCACCCCCATGTTACAAATCCATTTCTTGCTTTAAACAAAGACCATGTTCATAAATAACTGAGCATGTCTTCAATTGCAGAATTCAAACAAAATTTTCAATTTAAATGGTAAATGGCCTGTATTTGTATAGCGCTTTACTAGTCCCCTAAGGACTCCAAAGTGCTTTACACATTCAGTCATTCACACACATGGGTGGATGACTGAATCGCGACTCAAGAGTTGACAGTTCGTCTTATAATTGGAAGGTTGCCGGTTCGAGCCCCGGCTCCGACAGTTTCAGTCGTTGTGTCCTTGGGCAAGACACTTCACCTGTTGCCTACTGGTGGTGGCCAGAGGGCCCGGTGGTGCCAATGTCCGGCAGCCTCGCCTCTGTCAGTGCGCCCCAGGGCGGCTGTGGCTACAATGTAGCTTGCCATCACCAGTGTGTGAATTTAAATCTAGTTATGCTAAATATTGGCTGTGCTCTAAACCAAATCTGGCTGAGAATACATGAAATGTGCAAACTGCAGCTACACTACAGGATCAGATTGTGGCTCCATAGACAATGCTTCTTTAATCAGTTTATTGATTAAAGTTTATTTTTCCCCCTATATTAACAGCATGAAAAAAGAGCATATAGATGTGGCTGAACAGGTTGCATAATTGGCACTGAATATCAACATCCACCTTTACCCAGCTGCCCAATGACTCTCGGCCAGTAACCTTTAATTGCTTACCCAGTCTACACAGTCTCTTTTCCAGGGTCCAGGACATTTCACCAAAGTATTGCCCCCCACAGCTGTAGCAGCCACTGCAGCCCCTTAAATATCCTAATATCTCTGCCATTACAATATACAATGTGAGAAATCAAACGTAAAGCTGAAGTGAACAGTACAGCAGCGAAATGTCAAAGACCCTGGTGAAGACATGAATAAACACAAGACACTAATAATATCAATGCTAGCTTGCCAGTTAGTTTCTCTGAAACCTAGACCAAATCCAGTGTCAAAGATCTTGTAATAATACATTTGGTGAGGAAAAAGTACACATGTTATCATGTGGCATCTGTTGTTTCATAGATGCCACATGTTTCATTTAAAATCCACTGTGGTGCTGTCATTATTAAATTTACTAAAAGAAACAATGCTAACCTTCACAGTCTTGAAAGTGTGTGAGGGCTCTTCCTTTAGAAAATGAGGTCCTCTGTCCTCTTCCTTTGTGTAGGGCTCTGGTCAAAGAAGTCAAAAACAAAACCAAAACACTTTTTATACAGTGTTCATGAAACATGTAGACAGCTCCAAATTCACAGCTTTTTGATACATAATTCCATCAATATATGATTATCATTGGAGATTTTGAATCAGGCTTATCAGGACATTCAAGTAGAATATGATATCCAACCTACCACCAATATACACAGATTCTGTAAAAGTTACCACACTAAATGTCCAGTTGTGAAATATGATGACAGACTTTACTTATCAGCTTTCTTTCAATGAGTTCATCAGTTGAACTGGATAACCTAAAACTTAAACAAAGGATTAGATTTCGCAGTTGAACACTTACATCATCTCCGAAGCATTTTATGAGCCTAGTTAGCCCTCCTATGCCGCTCTTGATTTTGTACAGCTCCACGAACCTCTCCATAATGGTCAAGCACAGCAAAAAGGAACCCTTTCAGGTCAACAGATGTAAGACGGGCAAATTCTGCTTCAACCTGAGCAATAGAAGAAGAGGGGTGGAGAGTACAGGCAGAATAAAAAAAAAGATTCTTTGAGACCCAAATTTAAGCAAACAGTCATCTGAGGCCCATTAGAGAAAACACAAACACACAAAAGCAAACAAACAAAAAGATGCACTTTACCTGCCGTTCAGCAAACAAGGAACCAATCGTTCAGAGAACAATAAGCTCTGTCTTGAAATCTTTTAAAGTAGAATGATTGTGAAAATGACTTATGTGATGTAAAACTTTAGTAAACGTGCGATTAAAAGAACACTGAGTAAAAGGACAAGTAACAATTTCCTTATTCCTCAGATGTTTACCTTGATGAGCAATACTGTTTTAGTCCAACTGCCTCATTAAAGTTACACAACAGGCTTTTTACATTAAAGCCAGCAAGTCCATTACATACTCCCTTTTTAGATCTGAAATACTGTGCACATTCTGTGTATATGTAGTGGACAGCAATTTACCCAAAAGAGTGCAAAGTTTGCAAGTCCACCTCATTTAAATGACAAAGACAGATGTGATCATCTAGACCTGTGAAAATAAATTAATGACAAACTTGCAGTTATGGATGTTATTACAACCACAAGAACCTAAACAGTCTGCTCCATTGCTTTTGTCAATGAATCACTTGTTGGTAACAGGTCTGAATATTTAGTTTATGCCACCTGCATGTGATCATCAATAGTGCCATATTACTTCTTAAGAAGTACCCTGACACTACAATCTTTATATCATTTGTTCTACAGAGCTATTAAGTTACAATATAATCTGTGGTGTTTCCAGTATGACAAAATGCACAAATTGTAACTTACCATTTGACTCCACTGACAAAAATAAATCCCCAGCATCAAGTTTGGGTTCACAGACCTAAAATAAGTAAAATAAAAATATATGTTATAATTATATTGTTTTCGCCATTTATTCATGTTTGCTAATTTTCTGACATATAAACAATGTTAGTTTTGTTACAATACAGAGAATGCAGTTTAATTAAAAGGTAAATTATGCAAAAAAAAAAAAACTTCTGCAGTACACCATGCCAAAAATCAGTGTCTCTGATGCCAATTATTTTATCACTACAGCTCTTTTAGTATGGAAACTCACACAAACTAGTCATACTGATCACAAGAGTTCAAAAATAAGTCAAAATAGTGAGCTGTTGTTAAGCATAAAGCATTTCAGGGTAACAAATAACTGCACAATAGAATTAAAGCAAAAACTAAACACACTGGAGCACTATCTGATAAAAACTAATATAATGCTGGTTTGTAGACCATATTTTGTCTCAGTCCTCAGTGCACTCTTGCAGCTTAGCATGCAGCAGTTAATAACAACTTAAGTGATTACATAGGGGTAAACAGATGACAACAAGCATCCGAGTCCTGCCAAAAAGTTCTTTTTGAACCCAGTCAGTTATTGGAAATATTGCCAAAATGAACTTCCACCAAAATACAACAGCCTGTGAACTTGAAAGAAATTTACAAGTACAGAGACAATATGAAATAAGCTTTATTAATTAGCTGAGTTAGCTTGCTAATATCGCAACAGTGGTTGAGTGCACAACCTTAAAGCTAGCGGCACAATACTTGTGATTTGGTCAGTGCCACATTAAACCCATAAAAAAGGCCATATGTCAGTTTATTAGGTCAAGTTTGGTCATGACACACAAGCTGGACCTTGTCGGCTAAAGTTACATTAGCTAAAGCAAACATTTCGGTAAAAGAGAAAAACACACATCATGCCATAAATTCAAAACATGTTCCAACTTTTGTAGCTCTCTTTCCTTATAGTTATAACCAATGTTACTCACCTTGAAAGCATATTCCAAAGAAGACGATTAGAAAACGTCCAAGTAAAGTGAGCATGTCGTTAACCGCCAATTCCCCATGATGCACCTCGGTAGCAGTCACGTGAGGCAGTTTTGAATCCTGCTGTGCTCAACTTACCCACATTGTCAAGTTCACATAAGTTGCTGATTTAGCTGGACATGAGTTTTCAAGTTAGCTTTTTTTGGTGTAATTGGGACGTTTTTAACTTGTAATTCTATGTTATAACAACAACTTCAGTCATCTATCGTCAAACTGATATAGAATAATATGTTGAAATAACAAACATCTAGAATTACATTTTACAGTGTAATAACTCCGTCACGGCGAAACATGACGCCGTGAAGCACAATCTAACTGGAGAACCGGGGACCCTCTCCGCGAACGGGTTTTTCTCCCTAATTTAATGCTTTCTTTTAATGACATCGTTAACATTTCTCAACAAAAACACATGAAAATATCACTGATAATTCAACAATAAAATCGCTTCATGTTGTGGCCATCACACAGTGTTTTCCAAAGTGATTCACGATCTGAAAGTGCGCAGATTTAACGTACATAATCCTTTGTTAGGTTTATTATTTTCATTTCACACGTAAAACACATTTATAGATTCATTCACCACTCCTGTTAGTTTTGGATGCGCTCAGCTCCAACCAATCCAGTGTTGCCAACTTAGCGACTTTGTCGCTATATTTAGCGAGTTTTCAGACCCCTTAGCGACTTTTTTTTTTTTCTAAAAAGCGACTAGCGACAAATCTGGCGACTTTTTCTGGTGTTATTGGAGACTTATTTATGACGACTTTTTGACTTGAAAACGCGTATCGCTCTTACTCTCAACAAGCAGCGGTGCTGCCGTGGGCACTTCACCCGTGCCAAAGTACTCACAGGCGGAGGATAGTCCTCCCCCAGCTGCTATCAGGGCAGGAGATGTTCACACCTATGAGTCCAAACGGCAAATGAATCGCGCATGAGCGAAGCCGCCGCTCCCACACTGACTGTAACGCAGTCAGTTCTTCTTTTACTGTTATGCTGTTTTGTGGATCACAAGGTTTAAAACTACTTATAAACACACACTCACACACAGAAAGTAACTCCACCAGAGTGCCTATTTCGGGTCACTTTTGCCGGTCCAAACCCGGATCAAGGAGCAGGGTTGGAATTGTGACATTAAAAAACAACAATTACTAAAAGAAATTTAATTTGTAGATCTAAATAAATTCTAACTGCATTTAGGACGTTTTTTACTCACTTTATGTCTCTTCCACGATGTTATTTCTCTCTCCAACAACGTAGGTTACAATTACATTAGCGTGACTAATTATGCAAATTAGGCGATGACGTCATTTATCGACTTCTAGCGACTTTTAGGACAGCCAATAGCGATTTTCCTTACTGAGGAGTTGGCAACACTGAACCAATCAGACGCAACCTGTGTAAGCAAAGGATGATGGGAGAACGGAGAGACCATTTATAAGAAAATGAGGCGGAACTGATTGATTCTAATGCAGGTATGTAAAAAATACATATATTTAAAGTAATACCTTGATGTGTGTTTCAAAGTTTGTTTTTCATAAAAGCTTTAAACAAACAGAGGTGACTGATCTCAGAAATGGTTTAATGCATTTAAAAATGGCTACAGCTACCGTCAGCATGCTTGCTAGGTAACGACTACACGTGGCTACTGCAGCATTAGCCATTTAATCCAACGATGATGGATTAAATCTATTACAAACGTTAAAGGACGTGTGTTGCAAAATACCCTCACATGGTGCGTAAAGCAGTTTTTGCGCTAAGAGTTCTGCTAGCTCTTTATAAACTGATGATGCTAACGTTAATTGCTAACGTTAACCGGAGCGCCAAGACTGAAAATCATTTGAATTGCATTAGTTATGTGTTTATGTCACTGAGTTCTGCAAAAATCTCTTTCCTCTTTAGCTTGAAAATGAGTGATTCAAAGGATCCCGAGCTGGAGGAAGAGCTTCAGGCTGCTGACGAACTCCTTCAAGATATGCAGGTAACATTTTTTTTTTTAAATGTGATGTAGTGGAAACAGTTGTTAAAGAGGGAACGCTTGTCTAATATTTTGTACGGAGTAAACGTTATATTATTTGAATTTTTTTAAATAAACTTTTATATATGAGGTGGAACTGAGGTGCTTCGTCAGGAGCTCCTTCAGTTGTTGGAGGATGGAGAAGAGGACGCAGCCATGACTTGTGAGACGTCGTCTGAGTCAGCTGCTACTCAGAATCAGAAATATGGTGTCCTCGCAAAAGTGGAAAGAGGCCAGGCCTCGTCTTATAGACAATATGTTAGCTACTCTGGATCCACAGTCACACCGTGTGTGTCAGTGTGGCAAACAAGTAGTTGTGAGGTGTCTGGATGTTTTATGACATTAAGAAGGCTGCACCAGGGATGTCACTTAAGGCGTTTGTCAAAATGCTGGATGAACGAACAGCCCATTTTGGAAGGGTGAGTTTCTAAATTTGCCAAGTTTAAGGAAATTGTGCAAATCAATGTTTATGATGACTGTCCTTGAATATTCTGTTGTATGTCCTCTATGTAAAAGACTGGCCGAAAATCAGCTGATGCCTTCAGTAAAAGTTTCTTGGAGTGGAGTGCTGTAAAGTTTGAGGTGGACAGGATGTGCAAGGAGCCATGCTTTAGCTGCCCTGCGTGCACTCCAGACATGCTTGCCGTCTCAGTTGATGGAAACCGTAAGCTTTATCGCTTTCAATCTAATGCAAGGTACGTTATGCATTGTGTACATAAATCAAATATGGATTTGTAGAAAAATTTATTTTAATGTTTCTTTTCAAACAACTGTCACTGTGTTCGTTCAGCACTTCAGAGCAGGGGAACTTTGAAGGTGTCTTCACTGAAAAAGATGAGGAAGTTGCTGAGTTTGTGAAATACATCCAGAGACACACAAATGATGTAAGAGACACATATATTAGTGCTGCTAGCGTTAATCTTGTTAAAATGACGTTAATGCCATAACCATATACACATATATGTGTGTGTGTGTGTGTGTGTATATACAGTACATATATGGATGGGTGGATATTTATTTTATTTTTCTCTTGGTGTTGTCATAATACTATTTACTTTACTTTATCTTAATGTGTACTTAATTTTGTCACCATGTGTATTTAAAAAAAACAACATGATTTTTATGTTATGTTATCAGTGCTGTCCTGGGGAGATATGAGGTCTTGTGTGACTTAACGCTAATTCAGCTAATTGTTATGCATTTGTTTTAAAAAGTTTGTCCCTGATAGGGATTAATCATGTCGTGTCTTTTATGTTAAAATCTTTGAGTGTATAGGTCCCGGGGAAAGGGTTGTGCGGATCTTCATCTTGGACAGCAGCAAAGGAGTCGTCCAAAAAGTCCACTGGGAAGTTGGATGAAGAGGGCATGGAAAGAGCTGTTTGTCACCATGGAGTCCTCTTAGCTGCATTGAACATGTTTCGAGGGGAGAACTTTGCTTACCCCCTTTTTCTCCAGAGGAAGTTGGCAGCTAGCGTCCCAGGACATATTACGTTCCTTTGCTCCGATGTGGCCTGTAAATATTTCCCCTATTTAACCAAGGTGGCTCAGCAGTGCCCTGAGCTGAGGAACCTCTTGTCAATGCGTCCTTTTCTCTCCGTCATGCATGCAAAGGCTCACACTTGGAAATGCGAGGTATACTGCAGCTTGTAGTTTTGGATTAGTTTGAGACATTTTGTTATAAGGTTGAATGAATTCAGCAGTCATGTATTGTGACCTCCTTTCTATAGATCGAATGGGGAGGTGCGTTTCAGGATGGGGCCGGTTCAACAGTTGGAGAAGAGGTGGAGCAAGTAAACAGTTTCCTGTCTAGGGCGGCCATCACAACGAAGTACATGTCTAAAGCAGGTATGTGTCTGTGTCTGAGATTCCACTCAGTCTCCTGCTCATTAATTCTTATTTGTATACTAACTGAAATGCAGGGCGAACAGACATGCTGACCCTCCTGGCTTTGGGGTGGAACAAAAGGAAAGTGGAACAACTGGGCCGCAGTTTGAGCCAGAGATATCTAAAGGTGATTTTTTTTTTTCAACACCCATTTTAATGTGTGTGGTAATGGGGGGAAAAACACCAGTACTCTTTTAATGTCAATATGAATGACATTTATTAATGTATTCTTAGATCATAAGGATCCTTAGAGAACAAGTGGAGAGCCTGAATGCAACCAAAAATGAGCTGGGTGTGGATGACGACACACTGCAGCAATGGGTGGCCGATGTGCAGAAATGGGCTGAAGGTGAGTCTCAATATAATGCACTCGTGTATAACAATAGGACCCACCATGGCCTCATTAAAGAACTTAAGGTAGAATTAATATCTTTCTGACAGTGTCAACAAACAATGAAAAATAAGCCTTGTAAAAGCACAAGTGATGGCAGAGTTGTTGCGTTTGATCAAATTGGATTGGACCTGGGTTTAATGATGTCGTACTAGTTGGTTTTATAAACCTGAACACCAACATACTTGTTATCTAATGATAATGCAGCACATGAAGGCTACAGATGTCTTATAATGAATGTCATCAAGTCAGTGATTACAGAGTCCACTGTAGTTTGGTGACTGTTACTCATCCTGTATTCTGATTAATATTCCTCTCACTTAGAAACTGATCAAACTGGCAGCATTGGAGCGTTGCAGGCACGCTTGTCGTCATCATCAGAGTGCGAACACAAAGTCTTTACAGACAAAATGGTGTCACAGTTTCTTTGAAATGGACCGTTTGATGCTCAGTTTGTACAGCCTGCACAGCTACTTTGTAAACAGAATAAAATCAGATTCAGGTTTGTTTAAGATGGATGTGATTTGTTCTAGCAAACAAATTGATGAGTGTAGATTAAAATCTAAACATATACATTATGTGTAGGTGTGAATTTTTTTATGATTATTTACAGATAGCAACAAGAGGCGACACAGAATTCGCTAGGTCATCTTAGTTGAGAAGAAACGCTTGGCGGCTGCTGTTGACGACTACAACAAGCTCGCTGAACCAACAAAGCAAATTGTATCCAGTGATGCCCTCAAGCAGACCGACATTTGGCCCTGGCAGAGCACAAGTGGACGTAAGCTCTCGATTTATAAATATCCTTTTTAAACAAACTCCCAGTATCTGAGCAGTAGTTGAATGTTTGGTTCTGGAGTCATAACGTGCTACTATGTTTTCCCATCTGATGTTGTTAAACTGTAGCTGCTGCTGACCTCCAGACAAAGAGAAAGGTCTTTGAGAAGGTGATGGCTGTGAGGCGCCTGAGAGAGGAGGAGATGATCCTTTGCCGGGAGATGCGGCATCACTGGACAGTGTTGCGAATGCGATCTGTGGTGTTGGGGACAATCTCCTCAGACTGTAAGCACTTTATTTATTTATTAATTTTTTGATGAATCGATTGAAAATAAGAGCAGATGCTAAAGTCTTACTGGATCTTTTACCTATATCTAGGTTGGTGGCTAACACTGCCTTCTCCCTTTAAAAAAAATGTTTAATTACAGGATCTTAATTCCTTGTGTTTATGAGGTGAGGTTTTTTTTTTGTTTTTTTGTTTTTTTTACTTTACTCATATTTATTTGTTTTGTTCTTTTTACAGCCTCCCTTGTTGGCATGTCGGAGGATGCACAGAAGGGACGCCGTAGCCTGGTTTTAAAAAAACAAAGTGAACTCAAAGCTGAAATGCTCAAAATAAAGGACACGTACAAGAGAATCCTCAGCCACCAACCACTCCTGGAAATGGACTCGGAGGAGGAGGAAGACATTCCAGACGATGCCACTGAGAGTGATTTGAGCACTTCTGATGAAGACTGATTGTGTCATCATTGATGTTATGTTTGGTAAAATAAAAAGTTAATCACATCTCTGTTTAATGTGATTTTTCAACAGACATTTTACATTTTGAGAAGAAAAAATGGAATTTCCTTGGTGCAGTTGTTTACCCTGAATCATTCTTTCCCATCTAATTTAATGACTAGTGTACATGTTCAGATACGATAACATAATTCAATTTATGGGATGCTTTCTGGGCTGCTCAAATTATCACAAAATTTAAAAGCACCAGGCAGCACACACAAGGAAATTTTTTGTTCAGTGTTTTGTCGAAGAAATCAACAAGTACAGTTGAGATGTTTGCTGTAGTGGTGTGTTTGTTAAGAAGCATGCCAGCACACTGGTGAACTGACAGTCCCAGAATGCACCCGAGCCAGTGACTCGCCCCAGAGCAAATGAAATTGCTTATCTAGAAAGGCAACCGTCATCAAAGAAGAAGTAAAAGAGTAGGAAACAAATGGTAAGGGAAGGTACTGTGGGGTAGGAAAGAAAGGCCAGAGCTGTGCAAAATGACCTTCAGCAGGCCACAAATGTGCACGTCTGCTCAAACGGTCAGAAACGGACTCCATGAGGGTGGTATGAGGGCCCGACGTCCACAGGTGGGGTTGTGCTTACAGCCCAACACCGTGCAGGATGTTTGGCATTTGCCAGAGAACACAAAGATTGGCAACTTTGCCACTGGCGCCCTGTGCTCCTCACAGATGAAAGCAGGTTCACACTGAGCACTTGTGACAGAGTCTGGAGACGCTGTTGAGAACCTTCTGCTGCCTGCAACATCCTCCAGCATGACGGTTTGGCAGTGGGTCAGTTTTGGTGTGGGGTGGCATTTCTTTAGGGAGTTGCACAGCCCTCCATGTGTTCGGCAGAGGTAGCCTGACTGCCATTAGGTACTGAGATGAGATCCTCAGACCCCTTGTGAGACCATATGCTGGTGCGGTTGGCCCCGGGTTCCTCCTAATGCAATGTGTGTCAGCAGTTCCTGCAAGACGAAGGCATTGATGCTGTGGACTGGCCCGCCCATTCTGCTGACCTGAATCCAATTGAGGACATCTGGGACATCATGTCTCGCTCCATCCACCAACTGCACCACAAAATGTCCAGGAGTGGGCAGATGCTTTAGTCCGGGAGTCTGGGAGGAGATCCCCCAGGAGACCATCTGCCACTTCATCAGGAGCATGCCCAGGTGTTGTAGGGAGGTCATACAGGCATGTGGAGGCCACACAGACTAGTGAGCCTCATTTTGACATGTTTTAAGGACATTACATAAAACCAGATTAATGATTCTGTATAGCATTGATCATGGAACCAACCCAATAGGAGCTAAAGGAATCCTCTTGACATTACTTCACTCAGTAAGTTTATATTATGTTTAACCTCCTAAGACCCGAACTCTTCCACGACATGCATTTTTAATTTCTCTTTGATATTTGGGCATATTGGGGCCCAATGAATGTAAAAACACAAGAATTACCAGATTTTTTTTTAACCTTATTTTTGTTTTAAGAAAAATAAGAGCCACATATGAGGATATTTGTTTAAAATTTTGATAGAACAGTAGCAGTATAATGTCCTCCTTAGTGGATATCAGGCCCATGTAGAGCAAAATTGAGTACTTTGGTCTAAATAACCCAAAATGTGATGTCCACATATGTGGATGGCAGGTCCTAGGAGGTTAATGTGCATTTTCTTCATCAGTTTAGAACATAACATGTTAGCGCTCCCTGGTCCTATTTGGAGACAGATCCTGAGACAGCAGGCAGCTATGGAGAACTCGTGTCAGCTGTGGTAATTAAGGAATACTTTGATTTAATATTGATTTCATGACAACTATCCTCAGGCACATATTCCTGGATATATATAATGACATGTGTAAGCTCCCATTTTAGAATCATTGCCTTCTTTGATCTGACTTATTGCCTCAGACTTTGGCCCTGTGTCCCCAAAAGTATAGAAAATCCATGACACTGGGTAAGAGGCCTTTATCATAAGTGAGAGAGTTTGGTGTAACAGTGGTTGAACATGCCAGATCAATCCACAACATACTGACATTCCCCAGCTGTAACCTACATATGCATCAAACCAAAATCCAGTATCATAGCCACATGATAGACATAAAGATGAGGTTAAAAGGGTTGTATCATTTTGCCAGATAGCTTCATCCCCAAAAAGATAAACATTCTTCAAAAACAAACGTTTGTGAATATTTGCTGTATTGCCAGGCCTAAACCAACCTGTTAAACTTATCAAATTATTCTCATAGATACAAACCTATTGATTGAAACAGAATAATCCATTGAAGCCTCCATCATCATCCAAGATCACTGTTACTATTCAGATTATTTTATCTCTATTTTCCTCTAGAATGTTTTGAAAATCAGCATTTGATCAATAGACTTTTTAAAAGTTTATTTTGATCCTATTGTTTACGTGTGTAATTGCATTTTTATTGAAATTATGACAGGAAAACCCTTAATCAAATTGTATCTTTGGTATCTAATAATAATATTAACAATAATGTTACATATGTAATGTGTACACAATAATAATGTGCAAACAAACAAGAAAAATAGCAAAAAATGTCAATTTTTTTCTAATACCCTGTATATAAAAACCACATATGACCACAACTCCAAATGTCAAGTCAAGTCAAGTTGGTTTTATTGTCACTTCAACCATATATAGTCAGTACACAGTGAAACGAAACAACGTTCCTCCAGGGTCAAGGTGCTACATGCAACATAAATTTACAACATAACATAAATCTGTCCTCTCTGTCCAAAATGTGAACATTGGCATCCTCGAAAGAGTGACCTTTATCCTTAAGATGCAGATGGACTGCTGAGTCTTGTCCTGTGGATGTGGCTCTTCTATGTTGTGCCATGCGCTTGTGAAGTGGCTGTTTGGTCTCTCCAATGTAGAGGTCTGGGCATTCCTCAATGTTCACATATTGGACAGAGAGGACAGATGGTTTGAAAGAGGAGTGAAAGAGGCCATCTATGTCCACTGTGAGCGACCATCTTTGAACAGAGGCGGTGGTTTACGACACCAACTGTCTGCCATCTATAATCCATTTTGAGTTCCCTCCCCAGACGCCTTAACGCCCACTCACATCCTGGGCCATCTGACCTCAGGAATTCACATGACAAGATGGGGCCAGGTTTCACAATGAGCTCACCCGAAACCCTGGCTGATTAGGTCCCACACCCGCTTTCACACCTTGGCACATGTGATTAGAGGATCACCAGGGGGTCCTTTGTCCCTCCTTGGGGGATACTCCCACTGGGTTTAAATCTGGGACTCTCGGCCATTTGACCTTAGAACTGAAGAAGCTTCTCGGATGAGAGGTGAAACGTCTTCAAGCAACTTAAAGAAGTCCAGACGCTTTTCTTTGCAAACTCCTTTGACTATTCTCAGTGTAATGTAATGTGTGAAACACTGTTTTGGGCTGAGGGACAGTGTTTTAAAAGTTGTGCAAACACAAAGAATGAAAGAAACAAATTGTGTGTGTGTGTGTGTGTGTGTGTGTGTAACAAACACAAGATACTCACAAGAAAGTCCTATATGTTCAGAAGGGCTCAACACAAAGTTTCTGCTTACATCACATTCTTCTGCACCTCAGTGGTTGTAAAAGCAGCTGTATGTGAGTGTCAAATGTTAGTTGTGTTAGATTACCATTGTCAAGTTTAATAATCAAATTTGATATCTGAGTTGCTTGTTTACATTACAAGGAGATATCAGACCCCATAAAACCACAATCATATAGTCTGGATTATGCAGAATCACTCAGACTTTTGCTTTAATATATCATAATTTTTATCCTTATATACTCTTCTTTCATTCTCTGTGTGTGTTTATATACCACTGCAGCATGTCACTCAATTTTCTCCCACAGTTTGTGTTTACTTGTTTTGTCTTCCAAATACTGCAGGGTCTTTAATTTACAACATGAAACATGATGAGAGAACTATTGTGATTTGCAGCAATATAAATAAAGCTGAATATTACTCAGTATTAACACTGACTATTGTAGAGAAATTATTATGAGAAATTATTCTCATCTTTGAAAAGTCAAGAGACACTTATTAATGAGTGCAAAAATACTTTATTTATGATAAGCTCAGTGTTGAGGTTGTAGACATCACAATATTTTTAATATCAGTCCTCTGATCACAAATGTTTGGATGACACACAAACATCAGGAAAACATTTAACAACTTTTCTCTGATGGATATAAATAAATAAAACCATAGTAAATAAGAATAAATATATGATTAAACATTTGGTTACTTAAACATTTCAAATCTTAACAGGTACTTCATTTTCTTGCTTCATTTGGAGGATGTGAACTTAAGAAATGTTAAAAAAATGATCTGAGTACATGAGACGACAGAGCCAGAACTACTGTAAGTAAGCTGATGTTGTTGAGAATACCAGAGGAGGTGGTTCTTGCTGTAGCGGCACTTGTGGTTGTTGTTGGAACAGAAATTGTAGATGGTGTTGGAACAGCTGTGGTTATTGTTGGAACACTTATGGTTGTTGTTGGAGCAGCTGTGGTTGTTGTTGGAGCAGCTGTGGTTGTTGTCGTTGCAGTTGTGGTTGTTGTTGGAACAGTTGAGGTTGTTGTTGGAGCAGCTGTGGTTGTTGTTGGAGCAGCTGTGGTTGTTGTCGTTGCAGTTGTGGTTGTTGTTGGAACAGTTGAGGTTGTTGTTGGAGCAGCTGTGGTTGTTGTCGCTGCAGTTGTGGTTGTTGTTGCAGCAGTTGAGGTTGTTGTTGGAGCAGCTGTGGTTGTTGTCGTTGCAGTTGTGGTTGTTGTTGCAGGAGTTGTGGTTGTTTGTGGAACAGCTGTGGTTGTTGTTGCTGCAGTTGTGGTTGTTGTCGGAACAGCTGTGGTTGTTGTCGCTGCAGTTATGGTTGTTGTCGCTGAAGTTGTGGTTGTTGTTGCAGGAGTTGTGGTTGTTAGTAGAACAGCTGTGGTTGTTGTTGCTGCAGTTGAGGTTGTTGTTGGAACAGCTGTGGTTGTTGTTGCTGCCACCGTGGTTGTTGTCGCTGAAGTTGTGGTTGTTGTTGTAACAGCTGTGGATGTTGTTGGAACAGCTGTGGTTGTTGTCGCTGCAGTTGTGGTTGTTATTGGAACAGCTGTAGTTGTTGTTAGGGCAGTTGTGGTTGTTGTTGGAACAGAAATTGTAGATGGTGTTGGAACAGCTGTGGTTGTTGTTGGAACAGTTGTGGTTGTTGTTGGAGCAGCTGTGGTTGTTGTTGGAGCAGTTGTGGTTGATGTCGAAACAGCAGTTGTGGTTGTTGTTGTAACAGCTGTGGATGTTGTTGGAACAGCTGTGGTTGTTGTCGCTGCAGTTGTGGTTGTTGTTGGAACAGCTGTGGTTGTTGTTGCTGCAGTTGTGGTTGTTGTTGGAGCAGTTGTGGTTGTTGTCGCTGCAACCGTGGTTGTTGTCGCTGCAGTTGTGGTTGTTGTTGGAACAGCTGTGGTTGTTGTTGTAGCAGTTGTGGTTGTTGTTGGAACAGAAATTGTAGATGGTGTTGGAACAGCTGTGGTTGTTGTTGGAACAGTTGTGGTTGTTGTTGGAGCAGCTGTGGTTGTTGTCGCTGCAGTTGTGGTTGATGTCGGAACAGCAGTTGTGGTTGTTGTTGTAACAGCTGTGGATGTTGTTGGAACAGCTGTGGTTGTTGTCGCTGCAGTTGTGGTTGTTGTTGGAACAGCTGTGGTTGTTGTTGTAGCAGTTGTGGTTGTTGTTGGAACAGAAATTGTAGATGGTGTCGGAGCAGCTGTGGTTGTTGTTGGAACAGTTGAGGTTGTTGTTGGAGCAGCTGTGGTTGTTGTTGGAGCAGTTGTGGTTCTTGTCGTTGCAGTTGGGGTTGTTGTTGGAGTAGCTATGCTTGTTGTCGCTGCAGTTGTGGTTGTTGTTGGAACAGAAATTGTAGATGGTGTCGGAGCAGCTGTGGTTGTTGTTGGAACAGTTGTGGTTGTTGTTGGAGCAGATGTGGTTGTTATTGGAACAGCTGTGGTTGTTGTCATTGCAGTTGTTGCTGTTGTTGGAGTAGATGCGGCTGTTGTTGGAACAGCTGTAGTTGTTGTCCCTTCAATTGTGGTTGTTGTCTCTGCATTGCAGCAGGCTGTGTAGAAAATCTTACATTATTTTCATATTTCATCACATTAACCACATATTTATGAATAAGAAATTCCTTGACAAATTAATTTTTTCCTACCAACAACAAGAAGCACGATGACATACATCTTTGCGATCATGGTGATGCTGATTTTCTGCTCCTGTCTCTGAAAATAAAAATTCATTGTGGTTATTATTGTTTAAAGAAAGCATTATTCCTACAACTGCCTTAATTAAGCTTTCTAAATTTATCTTGAAAAGAAGTTTGAGATATAAAACCCATAATATAAAAAAGTTCCTATTCATTTACAGAAATTAAAATATACATTTTTTTTTCTATAGTAGTGTTGTTGTGCTTTAAATTTAAAGTGTGAACTGAAGAACAATATGCTTCTTGTACAGTCGATTGGTTATGTCTTGATTAATAGTCCACAATCTCTCAACGAGGTGCTTGTACAGATGTAGTTTGAAGTAAAAGCAACAAAAAGAAATTAAGAAATCATGAAGGAAAGGCTCTGACTGTGATGACCTTATTGTTACTGACTGTAAATCAGAGCATAAGTCACCACTTCATGTTTATAGTGTTAATCAACTCCAATATTGGCATATATCACTCACCCTATATATATATATATACACATATATATATATGAATATTGTGAATTTGTCATATATTATTTATCATAGGTAATAGCAAAAAAAACCCCAGAAACATTAAAAAAACTTTAGAAGTATAAGAAAAAACAACCCAACAAATTGCTGCCTAAATTACACCATATGTTGCCAAAAGGTCATATCCAGAAATAAATATATCAATTCATCTTAAAAATCACATGTAGATGTCAGATATATATTTAATATTAGGATTACTTACATAGTATTTCTTTGCTTTTAAGTCGTCCACTGCAGTGAAAGAAAGTGATGTTCTCTGACTTCATCTCCTCTTTTTATAAGCAGCCAACATGAACCTGAGGACAAATATGTGCAGGTGGAGTAATGGTAGTTATCGTCATAGTTTAAGGTGTGTGCACTAACCTTTTATTTAGCTGCATCTCTCTCCTATTGTCCTCCTGAAGCAGTCATCACTTTAATTTTGGCAGTTACACACACACACACACACACACACACACACACACACACACACACACACACACACATATATTTGTGACATGTTTTGACGTGAGCTTCTACATTTTCTCTGTGTGACTATGACTACATTTATGTGATTGTATCTTTATGGCAACATTAGGATTCTATGTGGTCCATAAAAGATGACCATTTTGCGACAATAAAATCTGACAGAATAAAACAAATATTCAGTGATTAGTTTTGGATTAAATAAAGCTCACAACTGGCTGACTAGATTTAGACCAAGAATCAACATTTACAGGTTGGTGGTGCTTGGTGGGCAGTCAGTGTCCACATCAAAATAACTCTGATTTCTCTCTTTTTTGTCTTTTCTTTTACACACATTCTAAATATTACTGGTTCATTTAGTTGAAATGAAGAAGTTTTCATTAATGTAAATAAGAAGTCAGTTTTAAAGGCGTTCTTGAGAGTTGGGAGTTTGCTTTTTATTTGCTTTCATTTTCTTCTAGGTTATTGCAACACTTAATGCAGGAGGTCATTCCTCAGTTATCAGAGACACAAGGTGAGACCTGACTAAAAGACACTTACACACTTCTGCTGTAATAAATTGAATATAACCACCAAGTACCGCTGGCCACCATTCAAAATGCAGGTTGAATGCCTTTCAGCATTATCTTCACTTTTCCGACCTGATTCGGTTCATCTTTTGCACCTTCAAATCTTCAAATATACACAGGTATCAAAAAGTGAGAGTAAAGGATGTTTACAGTCTTTAAAGGTGTAAAGACTTTCTTTGAGCCTAAAACAACACCAGTGTGGATGAGTCATTTTATGTAAATACTTTATTTGTAAAGACTTTAGATATATACATCCTTCATTGATGCCACGAGGGATTTTTTTTCTGTAACAGCAGCATGATAAAGAGTAAAAAAAGTACAGTTTACAATAAACAACAAATTATCAACGCAGTTAAAATAATAGTACCACAGATGCCCGGTAAGTGTCTTATACTGTAACACAGTTCAGGAATTTATATATATATACAACATATTTCTGCTTTGTTGAACTTGTTTTATGAATCTTGTTGATCTGGTGCAACTCTGGAAATTAATTGATGCAGATTTGTTCATTAATTTATTCTGAAGTTATTCCAACACATGGATTTTCTTTTAGTTCTTTGGAGATATGCATATGAACAGCAGCACACACAGCAGTTTATAAAATATAGCTGAGCAGGTTTGATCCCGGCCTTTCTCTGACACTCATTCAGTCATATGAGGTGTGGTTATTGAAGCTGTTTCTAGTTGCATAAACTTGCAGCCACACCTCATAGTTTAGCCTCCTGTGCGTTAACAGATGTTGAGAATTAACATTCATTGTTTCTGTACTGAGGTCCAAAAACAGCTTAAAGCATTTTCCAGCATGTACTTGAGGTGGTTGAGTCTTCACTGAGGAATGCCACATATCCGTCAAACAGGAGACAACACGTCACAAGAAAACCTGTCCTGTGTGACCTTCAGTTCTGTGATGATGCATTTCTATATTGTGATAAAACATGATGTAGGAAGATGGAGATTCTGTTAGGCAACAACACAACAAAACTAATATCACAACACACACTTATGTACAATATGAACTGCAAAAAGTCCCTAGATGTTCAACTGAGGCATCTACAACACAAATAATAACACCTCCTGAGTGCCCGTTGGGCCACAAGGGGGTGAGGCAGGATGGGGTGGTAAATGGTAAATGGCCTGTATTTATATAGCGCTTTAGTAGTAATATACCTTCAGCTTTTTTACTTTTACTTTTAATTTAACTAGTTTAGGAGCATTTCATATTCTTTAGCGCTGTGAAACACACAGAGGCTAATAGTTTTTAAACAGAATACCACAAACAACAGGTTTTCCTTTAGAAATAAACTGTGATACTTGTAAAAAAAAAACAACAAAAAAAACCCACATATTCTTTCCTCATCACTAGCCATTTCACCATTTTATTTAAATATCTGAATTTTCGGAATGATGATCCAAGCGGGACACAGAGGCTGCTAGTTTTAATGCACCAGAATGCAAATATAAATAAAAGCCTGACTATCCTGACAGCCTAGCTGCAGTGACATCTTTCTTTCACACGGATGCCTGGATGTGCGTTGGAGCTGCCTTTGCTACCCGCACACAGCGTTTCCGACCTACGGGCGCTGCTTATACAACAGAGAAAAGCAACAATACAGCGTGTTTCTCTGCTCCAAGACATCGGCGGGCCTTTCACACGGTAAGCATGTCTATTATACCCAGCGCATAAATGTCTGTATGTCAGTGCTGATTATTCAAACCCTGTTTAAAATGTGACACACATGTTGTCCGAAAACAAATCCTCTAAATTTGCAAAGTTACTGATTTAAAAATATATTTTCAAATTTTTAGTTGCATGACAAACATACGATAGACTCTTGAGCGTATTTATTTATATAGCTACATTCATAATGGTACAACAATGCTAAATAAAAGATGCCCAAGCACCAAAGCACTCTAATGCAAGCCTCTAAACTGTATGTTTGATAAGTGCATAAACTGTACCTCTACCTCTACAGCTGAAAACAGTTTGTATCCGCACTCTGAGGGTCTGCTGAATTGTTTTTAATATTGCGCTTTTTCACGAACTGCAGATGATGAATTCCTCTTTATTGGACATAATGTCCTTAAGCTATTGTTGCTCATACTTACTGAGTTCCCGAGCTACTTCTTTACTATGTCAGTAAACTTTTTGAAAAGGAAGGTGTTGTAGATTTAAAGAAACATCCTAATTGAAGCAAAGGCAAAAAATTGGAATGAATTTTATGTGACTGTTCATATTAAAGCCAACAACAAGTGAAAATCCAAAACCGACTCCAATGCTTTGTATTAATGATCTCCCCTCTCTCTCTCTCTCTCTCTCTGTGTGTGTGTGTGTGAGTGTCCTCACAGAAGGAAGGTCACAGCAGGAGCTTTTTCAAACGCATTTCCAATCATTTTTTTACATGAAGTGTAGCTCATACAATGGTATAAATGTATTATTTGCAATACTTTATAAATATGAAACTCTAAAGATTTTGAGTTCATGCACATTGTGAAACAAGAATCTAAATCTTTGTGTCACAATGATTTCTATAAAAACATGTTGTTTATGGGGATAATGTAACAAATCTTTTGTGACCCTATTAATGATCAGTGGTGATTGAAGAGGAAGCTGAACCCAGGCTCTGGACATTTTCATGACAAGTGACAGCGCAGACATCTGCTAATGAGAGAACATGTTTATCATCATAAACACTGTGATATGAAGCATCGTTAAAGTGTCACTTCAGTAATGTTTTTAATAGATGACTTTAAAACACTAAACTCTAATTTCTGTGGTTTATTTTAAGCTTACAGAATATAACATGTGGTAAGACGATGAGTTTTACTTCTCACTGTCCGTGTTATGTGTATCTATTTATCATGTATGCTACTTTGCTCTGTGGACTGTAAAATGTTTCATTGTGTTCATGAAATAAACCAGACTTTCACCGTCTGCATCTTTTACTGTTTTTCTGCTTTTGTTCACTCCAAGTTTGACAAACCCACAGACATCCAGAGTTAACTCACTAACAATGTGGAGCAATCTCAGTGTATTTAGCTGCTTTTTCCCTAAACCAACTGAGAGAAACGCTTGTAGTCCTCACTTTGGTCATTTTGAACGCTGAAGGAGATTTGTTCCATAGACACCTTATACTAGTGTTTCCTGCACTTAATCCATCACTACTATGTTCTATTTAAATCCAGATTCCTCTTATAGTTTGCAGTGAAATTTGTTAAACCGTTGCTTAATGTGACAGAAGTACACGTCACTCTTTACTAACACATTTGTAGATAAGTTTATTGCTGAACCACACAGCTAACAGTCTCACTCACTCTTTAGGTTTTTGAAGTTTTGTGTGTAACGGTTTAGTCTATCAAACCTCACCCTTTTTCTCCCAGTATCACAACAGTATGACTCCCAAAGTACGGATCAGTAAACAACCAATGATTCTAAAGCCAGAACAGAAAGATACAGCTGGAAGATGCATGATTGCGTTTTTATGATGCGTAGTAAAACTACCCCCTCTTCTTCTTCCTTGTGTTGTTGTTGTTCTCGTGTGTGTGTGTGTGTGTGTGTGTGTGTGTGTGTGTGTGTGTGTGTGTGTGTATGCCTTAGAAGTCAAATAATACATTAGCCACACTTAAAAAAACAAAAAACATTTGAATTTCATTTAGAACTGAGATTCTAAGTTGTAAGCAGAAATCTTATACTCAGCCACAAACATGTTTCCCCACTTTCACAATGCTGAGGTGTCAAATCCACAACCCCAACAAATGGTTTGTTACACGTGGGTGTAAAGGGCAAGCTTTATTCACACAGCCTCACACACACAGTAGATTTTTAAAGTTTTTGGGTACAGTGGTTTAGCCACAGATGCAACTTCCACTTTTGATAAAGATCACTCCACCTGTTTATTTCTTAAGAAATTAAGCTCTTATTTATACATGTCTACACAATAATAGACATCGTGTGCTCTGTGACATTATAGTCTTCTACTGCTGCTTCCATTGGTTTGCATTTTAAACTCCCAACCTTTCAGGTTGTTATGAACGACTTATATTTCTAACATTTTGTGATATAAAAGTGAACCATGTGGGGTTTTTAATTTTCTGTGTGATGGAAGGACTTAATACACAAGTTATTTAAACAATTCTAAATGACAGTGTGATGGCCATAGTACTTAGTGCGGGTCAAATATGTTAAGGATAATGTTTATCAATGTAAAATTGCAAAGAACCTTTGAATAGATTATAACATTTTGTAAACAGTTACCTCAGAACCTGTACTGTCAGCCCTGTGTATGTAAGGTGAAACTTTCCACAGTACTTACACTTAAGTAACTAAACACATAAAGTCACCCTTACCAATAATCCACTGCTCCTTGAAAAAAGTAGCACAAACAGACAACTGACTCACCAATGATGAGTAGAGCTACCCCGAGGCCGAGACTCAAGCAGAAGAAAATTAAAAGTTTTGGTTTTTGTGGCTCGGAAAATTAAAGAAAGTATATTTAATAATTCAACAAGACCTACACTTTCAACACACGTACATTCAAATTTTGGATCAGACTAACATCGCTGTTGTTCAATAGTTTTTTAGCCTCTCTCAAAATTCATTTTATGACCTTTATATCTTTATATACACGTTGTTACTGTGTTTTGTACTACCAGCTGTGAGGGCTCTGCGTTTGCTTTGAGCAGTCTGTTTTTATTTTGTCTCGTGAGTGTGTGTTTTTCAAACGAGTTCCTCGTCAGTTTGATTTTGTTATCACAAACTTTGTGTGAAGTTCACAACAGAGGTAAAGAGATTTAAACACACCAGTTTAAGGAGGCAGGGGGTGGACCAGCTGCACAGGGCAGGTGAAGCAGAGAGTGTCAGGGGAGACGTGCAACAGAAGCAGAGGGAACATTTTACAAGATGATAAATGGCACATTTAGGTGATTAAGGATTTGTTGACAAGGTTAAAAGACACGGCCGTCAGAGTTCAACAACATTACAGTTTGATTAAATAAAAAGTTTTAAACTACACAAGGTTTATTTTCTCCTCTGATAGTAATCATATTAAACATGTCAAGAAAGAAAGAGTATAAAGAAAAATAGTAAATGTGTGTCTAATTCAACTCTTCCTGTGAACCTTATATCATCCCTTAATATGTTCGGTGTTACAAACTTGAAGAAGCAGAGAAAAGATCATCAGACATTAATCTAATCAGTTTTCAGCCTTCACTCATTCATATTGAAAAGTTGAAATCTTCCCTGCCAGACCAAAGTGCAGCGTTTAACACCGTTGGCCATAACATTTTAATACAGCTATTATTAAATGGAGAGTCCTCTTCACACCCTGAGGTTAATTATGAAGCTCCACAGGCCTCTGTGCAAAGACCAGTTCTGTTTACATTATACGTGCTTTAGAAGACATAGCATACATTTTCACTGCTATGCATATGATACCCGCTTTTATTGGTTAAACTGCCGGGATGTCTTAGACACATAATGAGCTTTAATTTTCTGCTTCTAAGTTCAGATAAAACTGAGGTTATTGTAACGGGGCGTAAAAATCTTGGCACTGTGGCTAACAAGATCCTTACTCTGGACGGCATTGCCTTGAGTTGTCTGTTGTAGTCATTTGGCACATTATAAGTAAAATTGAAACATACAATCCCGTCGCACAACATCAACATTTATTTATATACAAAAATAAAAATGCTTTTTTACAGAAAAGAATTGTAACTTCTAAAAGCTGCAGGTATATTACTACTCGCTTTTACTAGTCCCTTTCTCCATCCTGTCTCACTTCCCCCCTCGGACGAAGCCCCCAAATGTTAAGGTTCAAAAATATAGAGAAGGAAACACAGGAGGAATGCAAGTAACCACACTGGTCCAAAGGGTAAAGACGATGATTTTAATGAAATGACACGCGTGGGAGAATGAGCGGACTCCGTAAGCAGACAGCCCCACAATCTCATCCTCCTAACATCAAAATACAGTTTTATATGCATCAGAGTATATTTAGTGACGCCCCCTCATTGCGTCATCACATACATCAGCTTCAAAACCACAAATGTTCTATTTGACAACTTAAGGCACAATTAAAAGTGCACTGGCTTCCATCTTCTTTCCGGTGGTTTCCCGTAAGCCAGCTCCGCTCTCGCATCGTGCATCTACTGCTTCATCAGTCAACTCTCACCTACACCCTAACAGTGTGTGTGTATGTCTCTGCGCGTACACGTGCGAGGGCGCGTGCATGCTGTGTACTGCGTACGTGTCATGACCTCTCACTATTGGTGTCTGTATGTATATGTCTCGCCCTTAAATGCTCTCACATCTCACCCGTTACACTTCTGACCTTCACGTGACCAGAGGCTCCCCTTTACATATAATAACCTAACTGGAACTATATATGTAATCTACTGAATAAACACCCTACTCTTTCAGCTTACGCTCACTCTGCTTTCGGTTTCACTTCTGCAAAAGCTGCAACTTCAAAGACATAACTTCCTGTCTCATTTTGGCACAAAGTGTATTTTCCTGTCTCTGCCCTCTACACAGAGATCATAAAAGCATTAATAACATTTAAATTATAGATTCAACTCAACCATTTAAAATGGTTCTTCTTTGGACCTGTAATAAAGGCTATAACCATATATTTGAACATCTGAATGCATCTAAATGCAACATCACTATTAATACTGAAATGTTAATGATGATTATAAAAATAGCAGCAACTAATAGCAGGACAATATTTCTATTCCTGACAGACCCCAAAGCGCTTTACATATCCAGTCATTCACCCATTCACATACAGGTGATGGCAAGCTACGCTGTAGCCAAGCCACCCTGAAGCACACTGACAGAGGCGAGGCTGCTGGACACTGGCGCCACCGGGCCCTCTGACCACCACCACTAGGAAATGGGTGAAGTGTCTTGCCCAAGGACACAACGACCGAGACTGTCCAAGCCGGGGCTCGAACCGGCAACCTTCCGATTACAAGGCGAACTCCCAACTCTTGAGCCACGATCGCCTGTGGGTGCAGTTGATACAGTTTAGGTGGATGTTTGCAGTGGCTTATCTCAAACTTAGGCCAGCCTGGGATCTGTGTGTAGTCTTGGGAAGTCCAACAGGTAGCCAGGGAGTGCTCCACTTTCCCTGTGGTAGGATTTAGGAAATAGGGGTGCTTACTAGCGCTCTCTTTCTGAGGGTAGTCCTCTACCTCCTCGCCATCCCATGCCTTCTCCTCTCAAGGCTTCCTGTGACAACACATTATTCACACAGGCAGTGTCTTGGGGGGGGGACATGGGCTGCATAGACCATAGTTGGTAAGGTCATTTATGTGGCTTTGGTAATTAAGTTAATAGGATGCCGGCGTGAGTAGTTGCAGCGACCCGGCACTCTTCACAACTTAGCAGTTTTCTTTTTATATTGTGTGCTTTTATTTCACTTGTTTTCCGATTATCAGGAGCATGTGCAGTGTCATGGCGGGGCTGCTCCGATTTATTTTGTAACTGGACCCAGAAGCAGGACACAGAGGATGTCGCAACTTTGAAGAACTAAAAGCGAGCCTTTTATTGTGGCTGATACAATGCTAGTACAGACAATAAGGCAAAAGCAACAGATGACAAGAACTAACACTAAACCTAAACTGGGCGAAACTAAACTACAATTACTATGACTCTAACAAAACTGTGAAGACATAGATTCCGACCTGAACATGATGGTGAGCGGGAGCATGAGGGAAAATGTGAAGGGATAAACCCAAAACTTGAACATGTCCTGCACACCATCATGAAACACACTAACATGACATGGGGGATGACAACAGACGACCCAATGCTGACTGAACAGAAACACACTGACTAAATACACATAAGGGATGATCAAGGGAAGTGGCCACACATGGAAGCACAGCTGACACACATGAACCTAATGACAGGACAGGGGAAGTGAAACTAAATACAACGAACAAAGAACACTGCACTCTTTCAAAATAAAACAGGAAACATGGAGACGTAGACATGATAGAAGGGGAACCTGATAAACCATGAACTAAACTACAAACTAGGCATGACCGAATAAGTAGATAACTGAAAAGAAACTGGAATACAGATGAAATAACAAAATAACATGAAACTCAGAAACACTGGGTCACATGACCCAGGACCATGGCAGTGCAGTACAATAAGGCTGATCTGCTTATGATTCTAAACCACAAAAACCTGCACACCTTCGCCGACAACAACTGGGATTTTATCCCCCCAGGGACTTGCTGAGCGATAGACCCCAGAATGTCAGAATAGGAGAACACATCTCCTCCAACCTCATTCTGAATGTATGCGTTCCTCGGGGGGGTGTCCTCAGTCCCCCCTTATATACTCACTTTTTGAGAAACTGCTCTCCAATTCACACCAGTAACACCATTATAAAATTTGATGACGATACCACCATCATAGGACTGATCGACAACAACGATGATTCAGCCTACAAAGAGGAGGTTCAGCATCTGAAGCGATGGTGTGACAACAACAACCTGCATCTGAACACAGCCAAAACCAAGGAGATGGTAATTGACTTCAGGAGAACAAAGCAATCAGGGCACTCTACCCTCTACATCGATGGGGAGGAGGTAGAAAGGGTAGAAAGCTTTAAGTTCCCCGGAGTCCACATCTCGACCGACCTTACTTGGTTCACAAACATTTCCCACCAGGAAGGAAAAGCACAACAAAGGCTGTACTTTCTCAAGAAGCTGCATTAGGCCCAATTACACCAGAGACTGCTAATAAACATCTACCGCTCCACCATCGAGAGCCTTCTGACTTACCGATGTACACTCTGGTTCAACTGCTGTACTGTGGAGGACAAGAGGAAACTGCAGCTCGTGGTGAGGGCAACAGAGTGGGCAATGGGCACTTCAGTAACCCCCCTCAGAGACATTTATACTGGCAGACTTCAGCAGAAAGCCAGCATCATCATCAAAGACCCCTCGCACCCTGGACACTCACTTTTTTCCCCTCTTCCCTCTGGTAAACTCTACGGGTCCATCAGCTCAAAGACAAACAGACTCAATAGAAGCTTCTAAATACTGGGTCAACCGGACCCAGAACCGTGACACTCTCGCTTTCATTGTCAGTGTTTGAATGTTCCACCATGGTTTCACTCTCCTCTAGGCTTCCACATCCAAGTGGATTTCCACATTCAGGTAAGTTGTCACATCCGGTTAAATTGTCACCTCCAGACAAGTTGTCAAATTCATGTAAGTTGTCACTTCCAGGCAAGTTGTCATGTTCATGTAAGTTATCTCCTCCGGGCAAGTGAGTTTCAGCATGCTTCTGATCGTTAGGGTGTGTCTTTGGCTGGGGAATCTCATAGACTTGAGTGAACTTTATGCGCTCTTGAATAGGTTCCTCTCTGAACCAACAGACATCCTCATCTTCCAATTCTGAATGATCACATTCCTCATGTTGTTTAGGTGATTGCCTTGTTTTTGGTTTGCGTACATGAGTTGTTTGGACAGGTTTCTCCTAAACAGGGGCAAGAAAACCACAAGGGAGCAAGAGATCGCGGTGGACTGTGCGGAGTGGGCCCTCTTTCGTTAGGGGTTTTATACTGTAGACGGGCAAGTCACCTGCTTGGTTCACCACAACGTGAATATCAGTCTCCCACTTGTCGGCTAGCTTGTGCTTGCCTCTGAGACGGACTGCACGCACCAAAACTCTGTCACCTGGCTCTAGTTTTGAAGGTTTCACTCGCATATCAAACCTTGTTTTGTTTCTTTCTGCCAATTTGTTAGCATGGTCTGTTGCTAGTTTGTAGGTCTCTTGTAGAGTTGCCTTTAGTTTTGTTATGTACTGAGAATGCGACTTTAAACTTTTGTTGTTAAAGGGGAGCCCAAATGCTAGATCGACTGGTAATCTTGGCTGACAGCCAAACATTAACTCATATGGGGCAAAACCAGTTCTATCATTTTTCGTACAATTGTACACATGAACAAGTGGTTTGACATAGTTGTGCCACTGAGTTTTGTCCTTTTCCTCAATAGTACCTAGTATACTTAGTAACGTTCTATTGAAACGTTCTACCGGGTTCCCTCTGGGGTGAAAGGGTGTTGTCCGGATTTTGCGAATGCCCATGATCTTGCAAAGCTCTTGGATAATGTGGGACTCGAAGTCGGGACCTTGATCAATATGCAGTCGTTCGGGTATCCCGTAGTGGACTATGAAGTTGTCCCAAATAGGGATGGCTATCGTTTAGGTTTTATCCGATACCGGTGCCAAACCGGTACTTTTGAAACGGTGCCGGTGCTTAAACGGTGCTCAAACCAGTGCTCAAACCAGTGCTTAAAGAATGGAGAACACAAAATTGGTCCAAAAACCTCTCATGTTCAGCTGTTTTTTTGTAAAAATATAACAATATTAGCCTTTTCTGCAGCTATAGGGCATATATGGTCTCACTCTTGGCTGGAAGCAGTGCTTAAACAATGGAAAAAACACGAACTTTGTCCAAAACCCTCTCATGTTTAACCGTTTTCCACTTTTTCTTTGGTCATTTTAGCCTTTTGTGCCAGGGTGAAGGGAGCATCTGCCATCAAACAAGAAGACAGCCGCATGTAACTACGACGGTGTTTGCTAGTTCACCTTACATGTATTAATGTAATAATGTGGTTAGCGTACTCAACGTTAATTACACACGAACAACATGAAGCTACTCACGCAGAGAAGAATGGCTGCTGCTGCCATCATCATCCGTCATAATTTCTGCTACACTGGCAGGGCTAGGGGCCAGGACTCTACTCTTCGGGTTTTTGGGGGATGTTGCTAACTCCAGGTCCGATAACAGGCACCACACCCGCAGTAGATGTGCACGGTGTGAGGTCTGCAGCAAGCTATCAAACATGGCGCATTTCTCGGCTTTAAAAAAAACGCTATGCGTCACCAGGTGTTTCATCAGATTCGAGGTGTTACCTCCTTTGACAGTATCACAGTATCAGCTTAAAGCACTTGTTGCAGGCTGCTGAGTTTGCATCTTTTGCTGTGAAGTACAGCCAGACTTTTGACCGCTTTGCCTTGGGTATTTTTAATCTGTAGCTCTGCTCTAAAAGAACGTACGTACCTGGCCCCGCCTACTATCCTCGGAAACATAAAATTATTGGCTAGAATTGGCTCAGGAAAAAAAAAAGCACCGAAATAAAGCACCGAAATGTGCGCTGCTTTTCGGTCTGGTTACTATCGTTTATGTCAGAACCGGTGCCATCATGGCACCAGACACCGGTACCCATCCCTGGTCCCAAAGGGCTTTTGCAACGGTCTGAGCTTTCTGATTGCTGGTAGGGATGGCTAATGAATATTTTGTAAAATGATCGGTTAATACAAGCACATCCTTTACATTACTTCAATCAGGCTCAATGGACAGGAAGTCCATGCAGACTAATTCGAGGGGTCTGGTGGATTTGATATTCACAAGTGGAGCTGCTTTCTCTGGAGGAGTTTTACGTCTTACACAGCGGTTACATGTTTTGATCCTATGTTCTATATATGCTGCCATGCGAGGCCAATAGAACCTTGTTCGGGCAAGATCTAAGGTACGCTCAGTGCCTAAGTGGCCCATGTCACAGTGGAGGCTTTGGAAGACTGAGTCACGGAGCTGTTCAGGTAAGACAAGCTGGTAAGTAACATCTCCTCCATCTTGGCGAATTCAGTACAGGATGTTAATGTGCATCTCCAATCGATTGAGCTCTCGGAGTACAAGGTTGATGTCAGGAAGTTCAGCTCGCACAGTTGGTGGGACCTTCTCTCCAGTTTCAATTTGTGCAATGACTTCCCTCAGACAAGGGTCTGTTCTTTGTTCGTTTGTGATCTGTTCAGGGGACATATGGGGTATAACAGGAAGACCACCACAGTCATTTTCATTGACAAAGTCACCTGGAATGGCAGCTGCAGAAATGGCTAGCGAGTGAACCAAAGGGATGGTGTCTTTTTGAGAGCTGCATACAAGGTGTTTCTCACAAATAGCAGACACTACTTCAGGACTTAAACTGCTGTCAGGTAGGGACAGGTGAGTCTGTGTGAACTGCTGTATGCGGTCGAACTCTTTTTGGGACACTGCGTCATTAAGCAACTCGCCATGTGGCCGTCTAGAAAGGCCATCTGCATCTGAGTTAAGCTTGCCTGCTCTGTACTGGAGCTTAAAGCTAAACATTGACAGGGTAACTAGCCATCTGTAACTCATGGCATCCATCTTAGCAGTAGTTAATATATACGTCAGAGGATTACTGTCTGTTATGACAGTAAACTGATTTCCATATAAGTAATCTGCAAACTTTTCCGTCACTGCCCACTTCAAGGCTAAAAACTCTAACTTATGGGCGGGATAGCGAGATTCACTCCTAGACAACCCACGGCTTGCATAAGCTATCACCCTGGTCTGGCCATTCTGCTCTTGATAGAGCGCGGCGCCAAGCCCTGTAGTGCTGGCGTCGGTATGGAGTGTATATGGCAGTTTAGGGTCAGCAAAACCCAATACAGGCGCAGTACTGAGCTTTTCAATGATGGTTTTGAAAGCAAGATCACAAGAGGGAGTCCATCGCTCACCGAAAGGTGTCTTGGGGTCATGGTACTGGACAGACTTTGCTTTAGGCTTTGTGCTTTTGCGCAAAGGATGGTAGCCTGATGTTAAGTCAGTGAGGGGGTTAACGATACTCGAATAGTTCTTAATGAACCGCCTGTAGTACCCTGAAAAGCCTAAGAATGAGCGGAGCTGTTTAAGATCACGGGGCACAGGCCAGGTACTTAAGGCTTCCACCTTTTCAGGGTCAGTCTCCACTCCCTTGCTGGACACAATATGCCCAAGATATCTGACAGAAGTTTGGAAAAACTTGCATTTTTTGGGGGAGAGTTTGAGCCCATATTCCTTCAGGCGATCAAGAACTTTCATTAAGCGAGCCTCATGTTCTTCAAGTGTCTTGGAGAATACAATGATGTCATCAAGAAACACGATCACTTCACGCAGGTTCATGTCACCCATACATTTTTCCATGAGCCGTTGGAATGTGCTGGGGGCGTTTGTAATGCCTTGAGGCATTCTATTAAATTCCCAAAAGCTGATGGGACATACGAAGGCCGTCTTTGGTTTGTCCAGCTCTTCCATCTCAATTTGGTAGTACCCCGATTTTAAATCCAGGACAGAGAACCATTGCGACCCGATCAAGGTGGAAAACGTTTCCTCCAAATTGGGGAGAGCCTAAGCATCTTTTATAGTCTGCGCGTTAAGCTTTCTGTAGTCGATACAGAGGCGGACTTCACCATTTTTCTTCCGCACGACTACAATGGGTGAAGAGAAAGGGGAGGTAGATTCCCTGATCACGCCAGCTTCTTGCAGTTCTTTGAGGTGCTTACGGACTGCTTCCAGGTCGTTCGGATGTATGGGACGCGCTCTATGCTTGAACAGTGTTTCATCTGACAATCTGATTGCGTGTTTCACTTGAACCGTTTTTCCAAAGTCGAGATCATTTTGTGCAAACACTTCGGGCATTTGCCTTAGCTTTTCGGTTATGCGCTCCTTCCATTCAGCGCTAATGGGGGAAGAGTCAAAGTTATATGTTACATTTGACTTCTGCTCAGTTCGGGATCTTGGAGTTCTCACTGAGTGTTCGTGAGATAGAACTCTTTGATATGCACTGACTTCTCCGATGACACAATTTAGAGGGATTGTCACATCATGTTCGGATTCATTGATAAGTATAACTGGAACAAGGTAAGGTGCTCGTTCAGGTAGGTCTATGAGACAAGGTTTCACAAGGATGTCACCAGGTAAGGCTGACATTCGTGGATACTCTAACAAGACGGACTTTTCACCGTTACCGGCTGACACAGCTACAGCACCATCTAGAACAACAGTTTGGCCTGCTGGAATCAACTGTGGCTCTTTGTTGTGCATTGTCACTAAACCAAGACTACTGTCTTTGGACTGGAATGCAATAAAATACAATAAAATAAAATAAAATACTATATACAATAGATTAAAATAGAATAGAATAATATATACAATAGAATAAAATAGAAATACAAATACTATATACAACTGAGTAGGAAAATACAAATGTGTGTATTTTCAAACACAAATAATGTGTTTCTCCCAATTAGCACTAAGGACTGAGAAGTTGTGCGCACATCGGGGACAACTAAAGCAAGTGTCGGCACTTCAGCTTCAATGCCAAGGAAGTCTTTTCGGAAAGTGACATGCAGTTCAATGTAGCCTAAGTAAGGCACAGACTGACCGTTGGCACCCTCAACTTCTAAAAGTTCAAACAATGGCTTAATCTCATGAGAGGACAAATGCTTACGATAATAGGACTCGGGGACTGTCCCAGGTGACTAGTCACCTGGGAACCAGTATCTAGCAAACAACTCACTGTTTGACCATTAACTTTCACTTGTGCAGTACTCTTTGTACCAATTAGACCTTTAGGAAAGTCGAAGGAATCTGTTCTTGTGTGTGACTTTAGGCTGGCACGCTTTTTAGGTGAAGCTTTTTGTTTAACCTGGGTGGGACGGGTTAACAAAGCATCAGCCTCCATTTGTCCCGCAACGGAGGCAGAATTTAGTTTAAAGAAAGCTGGTCATTCTGCCTGTCCCATATCTGCCTTCTCATTCTTAGTTCCTTTCGTTTTGCAAGTACAAGGGCAGGATTTGGCTCTGATTCACAAGTGGCAACTATATGTCCATCCTCCCCACAGCAGAAGCAATACCAGGGCTTGGGCCTAGTACTGGGGAGGCTGGGTGGAGGTGAGTTTTCAGGTTTGGCATGGTCAGGTTTTTTATTTTCAGGTTTCCTTGTTCGAACTGTCTTCATTGTTGCTTGTTTCTTTGGCTTCAAGACGGCAGCTAAGTGGCTTTTTAGATTGGCAACTTGTTTTTTCAGCTCTTCTAGACTATCTGACTCTGCTTGACGAACATCTGCATTTGTTTCAGTGACTGTCTGTTCATCAGACACTGCTTGTTTTAGCACTGCGTGCTTTTAACTTCTTGTCGGTTTTCTGCAGTACGCAGGAGAAGCAATAGCTCCGCCTAAGTGGGTGGCTCCTTATGCTTTAGCTCCAACTGCAACTCCGTTAGCAAGGTATCATCCCAGCAGCCTCTGTAAAACTGTTTAAGAAGCTGCTTATTTACTTCATGTGGTTCAAGCCCACCTCTACGCACGGTGTGATTGAGCGCCACCTGCAAACGAAGCAAATAAGCAGAGGGCTTTTCACCATGATCTTGGAGGGTGTTCATAAAGCGTACAAACAGTTCCTCACCATCTTCGACGGTGCCAAAAGCTGAATCCAGAAGTTTAAGATAGTCTGCAGGAGTGGCTTCTGGCCCAAGAGGGCGGATGACATCAGAAGCGGGAGCAAGGAGACTTTCAAGAATCTTACGAGTTTTTTCCAACTCAGACAAAGAAGCATCTTCCATCAACAAGTCAACGTGAGAACGCCATGTTTCATAGTCAGCTTCGCTGTAAGGTCTGGGCATCTTGCCAGAGAAAGCTCTGAGTCTTAATGTAGAGTGAGCATGTGATGTCTTCTCAACACTCTTGACAACATACTCAACTACTATTTTCTGAACCTCTGGTGGGTTGAGGTCAGTTGTGCTCAATATTTGAGGTGTCAAGTTTGGTCTCATGGGGCGTTGGAATGTGCCCTGAATGGGTTCAGGAGGGTGAGGCAGTTCAGTTAACACTGAAGGTGAGGCTCCAAGTTGTGTGGAGGGCACTTTCATTGCAAAATGGCTAGCGGAAGTTAGCATCGGAGCTAGCGGCAAGTAGCATGCTATGCTAGCGCACATGCATTGCCTGGGACTTACCATGTGAAGCAACAAATGCTACACGGGGCTTCACAGTGCTCACGCTGGCTCACGGCCTCTGGAATACAGTATCACTCTTATTATTCTCGTCGAAAAAAGGACTTTCACTATCCAGCTAGCTAGGATCTTTCACCGTCTGTGTCTCTGGCGTATCTGACTGGCACACGCAGGCACACACAGGTGTCTGAGCAGCGCACACAGACTGGGGGAGGGTCAGACCAGCCAATGATTGGTCGCTCAGTGGATCTAACAAACACACTCTAAAGGACAAAGTCCTGTCCCCACACCATTTATATATTACATATACATACGTACATATTAATTAAACTTATGTTTACATGCTTTTTATCAGTATTTATTATATTTAACTTCTTTTTATCAATACTTATTACCATTATGAAATTAGTATTTTAATCAAAAGAGTATTAATATTTATGCTTTTAATCCCGTTTTTGACACTGGGTTACACTTCACCCACTGAAAACCCACTGAAACAGCTGTTTCTGAACTTATTTTCCATCACAACCCTCAGTTCAGTCAGCAGCCCAACAGCCATCAGTTCAGTCAGCCACACGACTACCTGTTACACCTCCACCACAATCATCTCTGCTCCCCGTAGGTCAGCCCTTAGCTCCTTTACCTGTAGCCCAGTCTCCAGCCCCGCTACCTGTAGCCCAGTCTCCAGCCCCGCTACCTGTAGCCCAGTCTCCAGTGTCCCCGCTACCTGTAGCCCAGTTAGCCGCCCGGCCTGTAGCTCAGTCGCCAACTCCACCACCATTATCATCTCAACCGTTACTTCAGTCGCCCTCAGTTCAACCTCCTGTGTCACTACTAGCTCAGTCCTGTTAAGTCAAATTGTTAAATGTTGTCATTGTGTTTCTTAAATTTGTAAGTCTTAGTTCAAACTATGTGTTCAAAGGCATTCCTTTGTCCCCCTCCCCAGCCTCTCGAGGTTCTGGGAGGAGGCTGTAGTGTTTTATCACAACCACATCCCTTGTGAAGATTCTGTTTGATGTTTGGTAAGCTTCCTGCCCTTTTATGGTTTCACCGGTGTTGTGTATGGTGAACCAATACAGGAATTGAACCATATATTGGGTGTGGGGGAGATTACCCTCTTTTGACCAAGGATGTTGTTAAAAACAGTTGTGAGCAGGAGGTCACACAAACGCACCCCCATGACACACACATACACATACACACACACACACACATACACACACACACACACACACACACACACACGCACACACACACACACACACACACGCACACATTCTCACATACACACATATAGTGCATTGTCTTTTGTAACCAAGGGGGGTTTTACGGTGGGAGGTGCTTGTGTTGTGTTGTGTATTGTAACAGTTTGTCAATAAAAAGGCTACGAGGAGAGCTGCTTTTTGAAGGACTTCAGCTGGAGACAGGTGAGGAGTATTAAGCTCCACCACCTGGTTCTGACCAAGCTTCCCTCGTTAGCGAGTAAAAGACCGGTGAAGATGTTCTGTTTTGTCTTCGTTCTTCATGAGGAATAAGTCTCTAAACTAGCGAGGCCTATGGAAACACAGACTCAACAAGTCCCCTGTTCAGTTGCTGCTAGCTCTGCTGTCAGCCCATTCATTGATTCATCCACCATCCTCACCGTCTCATCCTAAGCAGGGAACACATTTCACAAAAACATTTGCTGGTTCTCAAAAGCTGGTCTTCTTTGAGACAGTAACTCCCTCCAGGGCCTGCCCAGAGGCTGGGTGTCAGCCACCATCTGGACCCCTAGAGGTTAAGTCACCAGCACAAGCTGCTTCTTCTGAAAACTCTACTGAGCAGTCTCAGCCGTCATCACCAGCTGAGAGCTCCAGTGAGTTTACCCATCCACCTCAGTCCTCTGCTGGGTGTGTTGGTAAACACTTTCAACCCTCTGAGGACTGCATCCCACTGTCGCTACCTGAACCAAGCCAATGTGCCGCTCAGCTCCAGCCAGTGTCGACACTGCCAGAGGTCTCTGTAACTGCTGGTTCGGTGCCTGTCTCCGCTGGAGGGTCAGAGGGACCCGTTCAGCTGCCTGTCTACGCTGGAGGTTCCAGGGGCCCATTCTGCCACCTGTCTCCACTGGAGGGCCCGAGGGGCCCGTGCAGCCGTCTTCTGCTTCTGCTACGGGTTCAGGAGAACCCAGCCAGCATCATGCCACGTCAGCTGGAGGGCCCGAGGATCCCGTCCAGCATCACGCCTCGTCAGCTGGGGTCTTGGAGGACCCAGCCAGCACATTCTCGTGTCCGCTGATGGCGCTGTGGAGTCCGTTCAGCCACCACCTGCTCCACCACCTGCAACTTCCACCCCGTTGCCTGCAGCGTCACCACCTGCAACTTCTACACTGTCACTTGCAGCGTCTGGTTCCGCAGCTGCCACGCTGCCATCTGGTCCTGACCCATCTGGTCCTGCCCCATCTGGTCCTGCGGTTGCCACGCCACCATATGATCCATCTCGGCCTGTACCACCTCGGCTTTGCCGGCTACTTTCCAGGCCTCTAGCTGGACATCATCGCCGTCAAGGGCGGCCCCCTGAACGGGTTCATCGCCACTGGACCAGCTCTGTCACCGCCGCTGCCGTCTGCGTGGCCGTCCTCCTGATTTGGGTCGCCTGTGTCACCGCCGCTGCTGATGTCCGCACGGCTGGCCGCCTGAACTGTATCCACGCCCCAGAACTGGATCTTTGGATTTTTGTGTTGTTGACTCCCTGAACTTTTGATTTGTGGACTCGTGATTGATGTAATTTTGTGTTGAACTGTTTTCGTGTTTATGAACTGACCCCTTAAAAAGGGTCACCACACTTCACTCGTGTCCTTTCTCTGACCCTCTCTAGCCGTCCTCTGGCTCAACAAATCAGACAACCACATCATGTCATCTAGGTGATCCAGTAATAAAACGCCAGCTCCCACTTGAGAACATTCCATGCGTAAGGTTAGGTTTTTCCTCGGTCGCTCTCTTGTGGTCCATCAGGCCTCCTGCAAAGGAAACAAAACACCTTTTCCTCCTACGGCTTGCTAACTTCAGCTTCAATGCCAAGGAAGTCTTTTTGGAAAGTGACATGCAGTTCAATGTAGCCTAAGTAAGGCACAGACTGACCGTTGGCACCCTCAACTTCTAAAAGTTCAAACAATGGCTTAATCTCATGAGAGGACAAATGCTTACGATAATAGGACTCGGGGACTGTCCCAGGTGACTAGTCACCTGGGAACCAGTATCTAGCAAACAACTCACTGTTTGACCATTAACTTTCACTTGTGCAGTACTCTTTGTACCAATTAGACCTTTAGGAAAGTCGAAGGAATCTGTTCTTGTGTGTGACTTTAGGCTGGCACGCTTTTTAGGTGAAGCTTTTTGTTTAACCTGGGTGGGACGGGTTAACAAAGCATCAGCCTCCATTTGTCCCGCAACGGAGGCAGAATTTAGTTTAAAGAAAGCTGGTCATTCTGCCTGTCCCATATCTGCCTTCTCATTCTTAGTTCCTTTCGTTTTGCAAGTACAAGGGCAGGATTTGGCTCTGATTCACAAGTGGCAACTATATGTCCATCCTCCCCACAGCGGAAGCAATACCAGGGCTTGGGCCTAGTACTGGGGAGGCTGGGTGGAGGTGAGTTTTCAGGTTTGGCATGGTCAGGTTTTTTATTTTCAGGTTTCCTTGTTCGAACTGTCTTCATTGTTGCTTGTTTCTTTGGCTTCAAGACGGCAGCTAAGTGGCTTTTTAGATTGGCAACTTGTTTTTTCAGCTCTTCTAGACTATCTGACTCTGCTTGACGAACATCTGCATTTGTTTCAGTGACTGTCTGTTCATCAGACACTGCTTTGTTTTTAGCACTGCGTGCTTTTAACTTCTTGTCGGTTTTCTGCAGTACGCAGGAGAAGCAATAGCTCCACCTAAGTGGGTGGCTCCTTATGCTTTAGCTCCAACTGCAACTCCGTTAGCAAGGTATCATCCCAGCAGCCTCTGTAAAACTGTTTAAGAAGCTGCTTATTTACTTCATGTGGTTCAAGCCCACCTCTACGCACGGTGTGATTGAGCGCCACCTGCAAACGAAGCAAATAAGCAGAGGGCTTTTCACCATGATCTTGGAGGGTGTTCATAAAGCGTACAAACAGTTCCTCACCATCTTCGACGGTGCCAAAAGCTGAATCCAGAAGTTTAAGATAGTCTGCAGGAGTGGCTTCTGGCCCAAGAGGGCGGATGACATCAGAAGCGGGAGCAAGGAGACTTTCAAGAATCTTACGAGTTTTTTCCAACTCAGACAAAGAAGCATCTTCCATCAACAAGTCAACGTGAGAACGCCATGTTTCATAGTCAGCTTCGCTGTAAGGTCTGGGCATCTTGCCAGAGAAAGCTCTGAGTCTTAATGTAGAGTGAGCATGTGATGTCTTCTCAACACTCTTGACAACATACTCAACTACTATTTTCTGAACCTCTGGTGGGTTGAGGTCAGTTGTGCTCAATATTTGAGGTGTCAAGTTTGGTCTCATGGGGCGTTGGAATGTGCCCTGAATGGGTTCAGGGCACCCACCTCTGCTGGGTGTGTTGGTAAACACTTTCAACCCTCTGAGGACTGCATCCCACTGTCGCTACCTGAACCAAGCCAATGTGCCGCTCAGCTCCAGCCAGTGTCGACCCTGCCAGAGGTCTCTGTAACTGCTGGTTCGGTGCCTGTCTCCGCTGGAGGGTCAGAGGGACCCGTTCAGCTGCCTGTCTACGCTGGAGGTTCCAGGGGGCCATTCTGCCACCTGTCTCCACTGGAGGGCCCGAGGGGCCCGTGCAGCCGTCTTCTGCTTCTGCTACGGGTTCAGGAGAACCCAGCCAGCATCATGCCACGTCAGCTGGAGGGCCCGAGGATCCCGTCCAGCATCACGCCTCGTCAGCTGGGGGTCTTGGAGGACCCAGCCAGCACATTCTCGTGTCCGCTGATGGCGCTGTGGAGTCCGTTCAGCCACCACCTGCTCCACCACCTGCAACTTCCACCCCGTTGCCTGCAGCGTCACCACCTGCAACTTCTACACTGTCACTTGCAGCGTCTGGTTCCGCAGCTGCCACGCTGCCGTCTGGTCCTGACTCATCTGGTCCTGCCCCATCTGGTCCTGCGGTTGCCACGCCGCCATATGATCCATCTCGGCCTGTACCACCTCGGCTTTGCCGGCTACTTTCCAGGCCTCTAGCTGGACATCATCGCCGTCAAGGGCGGCCCCCTGAACGGGTTCATCGCCACTGGACCAGCTCTGTCACCGCCGCTGCCTTCTGCGTGGCAGATGGCAGCTGTAGGAGGAAAACACCTTTTCCTCCTACGGCTTGCTAACTTACTCTGTTCCTCAATTGTTCTCTTTATTCAAACTTGGTTCAACTTATTATGTTTGGGAGTCTTTAATCAAAAGCATGAACCTAATTATCTTCTGACTTTCTGACTGTTAGATCTGTATTGTGATTGTCATTTATGCTTAGAAATATCTACTTCTATTCTTAGAGTTTTGTAATTAGGTGTAGATTGGTAGAGGTTTGATCCTTAATAGTCTGCAAGCTTTGTGTGCATTCCAGAGCTCTCTGACTTTCACACCCACATTTTAGGAGCATGGGAGAGGTCGTACCTTGTCTTATTGTTTTATGGTATAGGAGGACACCTACTCTGTATCTGGTTGAGCATAAGAGCCTTTTGTTTAGATGGACCGCTAGACTCCTGGCACCAGCTTTGGGGAGTCTTCACGGGGTCATATCTTGACCCCACACACACACACACACACAGAGATACACACATATACACACACACACACACACAAGGTATTCTTTGTTCACATGTTCAATTCAATTCAATTCAATTCAATTTTATTTATATAGCGCCAAATCACAACAAAAGTCGCCTCAAGGCGCTTTATATTGTACAGTAGATAGCACAATAATAAATACAGAGAAAAACCCAACAATCATATGACCCCCTATGAGCAAGCACTTTGGCGACAGTGGGAAGGAAAAACTCCCTTTTAACAGGAAGAAACCTCCGGCAGAACCAGGCTCAGGGAGGGGCGGCCATCTGCTGCGACCGGTTGGGGTGAAAGAAGAAAAACAGGATGAAGACATGCTGTGGAAGAGAGACAGAGATTAATAACAGATATGATTCGATGCAGAGAGGTCTATTAACACATAGTGAGTGAGAAAGGTGAGTGGAAGGGAAAAACTCAATGCATCATGGGAATCCCCGGCAGCCTACGTCTATAGCAGCATAACTAAGGGAGGATTCAGGGTCACCTGGTCCAGCCCTAACTATATGCTTTAGCAAAAAGGAAAGTTTTAAGCCTAATCTTGAAAGTAGAGATAGTGTCTGTCTCCTGAATCCAAACTGGAAGCTGGTTCCACAGAAGAGGGGCCTGAAAACTGAAGGCTCTGCCTCCCATTCTACTTTTAAATACTCTAGGAACAACAAGTAAGCCTGCAGAGCGAGAGCGAAGTGCTCTAATGGGGTGATGTGGTACTACAAGGTCATTAAGATAAGATGGGGCCTGATTATTTAAGACTTTGTATGTGAGGAGCAGGATTTTGAATTCAATTCTGGATTTAACAGGAAGCCAATGAAGGGAAGCCAAAACAGGAGAAATATGCTCTCTCTTTCTAGTCCCTGTCAGTACCCTTGCTGCAGCATTTTGGATCAGCTGAAGGCTTTTCAGTGAGTTTTTAGGACATCCTGATAATAAAGAATTACAGTAGTCCAGCCTGGAAGTAATAAATGCATGAACTAGTTTTTCAGCATCACTCTGAGACAGGATATTTCTAATTTTAGAGATGTTGCGCAAATGGAAGAAAGCAGTCTTACATATTTGTTTAATATGTGCATTGAAGGACATGTCCTGGTCAAAAATGACTCCAAGGTTCCTCACAGTGTTACTGGAGGCCGAGGTAATGCCATCCAGAGTAAGAATCTGCTTAGATACCATATTTCTAAGATTTTCAGGGCCGAGTACAATAACCTCAGTTTTATCTGAATTAAGAAGCAGAAAGTTGGCGGCCATCCAGGTCTTTATGTCTTTAAGACATTCCTGCAGTTTAACTAAATGGTGTGTGTTACCTGGCTTCATGGATAGATAGAGCTGCGTGTCATCTGCATAGCAGTGAAAATTTATGCTATGTCTTCTAATGATGCTGCCTAGGGGAAGCATGTATAATGTAAATAGAATTGGTCCTAGCACTGAACCCTGTGGAACACCATATTTAACCTTAGTGTGTGAAGAGGACTCTCCATTTACTTGAGCAAATTGGAGTCTATTAGATAGATATGATACAAACCACTGCAGTGCAGTACCTGTAATACCTACAGCATGTTCTAATCGCTCTAATAGGATATTATGGTCAACAGTATCAAACGCAGCACTGAGGTCTAGCAGGACAAGCACAGAGATGAGTCCACTGTCAGAGGCCATAAGAAGATCATTTGTAACCTTCACTAAAGCTGTTTCTGTGCTGTGATGAGCTCTGAAACCTGACTGAAACTCTTCAAATAAGCCATTCCTCTGCAGATGATCTGTTAGCTGTTTGACAACTACTCTTTCAAGGATTTTTGATATGAAAGGAAGGTTGGAGATTGGCCTATAATTAGCTAAGACAGCTGGGTCTAGAGATGGCTTTTTAAGTAAAGGTTTAACTACAGCCAGCTTGAAGGCCTGTGGTACATAGCCGATTATTAGAGATAGGTTGATCATATTTAAGATCGAAGAATTAATTAATGGCAGGACTTCTTTGAGCAGTTTTGTAGGAATGGGGTCTAAAAGACACGTTGATGGTTTGGAGGACTTAATTATTGAAGTTAACTCAGAAAGATCAATTGGAGAAAAAGAGTCTAACTTAACATCAATGGTACTAAAAGTAGCTGTAGATAATATTACATCTGTGGGATGATTATTGGTAATTTTTTCTCTAATGATAAAAATTTTATTTGTGAAGAAGTTCATGAAGTCATTACTAGTTAACGTTAAAGGGATTGTTGGCTCAGTAGAGCTCTGACTTTTTGTCAGCCTGGCTACAGTGCTGAAGAGAAACCTGGGGTTGTTCTTATTTTCTTCAATCAGTGACGAATAGTAAGATGTTCTGGCTTTGCGGAGGGCTTTCTTATAAAGCAGCAAACTATTTCTCAAGGCTAAATGATGATCCTCTAAATTTGTGACACGCCATTTCCTCTCCAGCTTACGAGTTATCTGCTTTAGGCTACGTGTTTGAGAATTATACCACGGAGTCAGGTACTTCGGATTTGAGGCTTTAGTTTTCACAGGAGCTACAGTATCCAGAGTCGTACGTAGTGATGAGGTAAAATTATTAACAAGATAATCGACCTCTGTTGGAGTAGCGTTCAGATAGCTGCTCTGCTCTATGTTGGTACAGGGCATTGAAGATGATAACAGTGGGTGGATTATATTCTTAAACTTAGTTACAGCACTTTCAGAAAGACATCTACTTTGATAAAGTCTACCCTCCGCTGCTGTGTAATCAATTATTGTAAATGTAAATGTTATCAGGAAATGATCAGACAGCAGAGGGTTTTCAGGAAACACTGTTAAATGTTCAGTTTCTATGCCATATGTTAAAACAAGATCTAGAGTGTGATTAAAGTGGTGGGTGGGTTCTTTTACATTTTGAGAGAAGCCAATTGAGTCTAATAACAGATTAAATGCGATGTTGAGGCTGTCATTTTTAGCATCTACATGGATGTTAAAATCACCCACAATAATTATTTTATCTGAGCTGAGCACTAAATCAGATAAAAAGTCTGAGAAATCAGAGAGAAACTCTGTGTAAGGCCCAGGTGGACGATAGATGATAACAAGTAAGACTGGTTTCTGAGTTTTACAGCTGGGGTGGACGAGGCTAAGCATCAGGCTTTCAAATGAATTAAAAGTCTGTCTTGGTCTTTCGTTAATTAATAGGCTGGTGTGAAAAATTGCTGCCACACCGCCCCCTCGGCCTGTGCTTCGAGGTTTCTGGTAGTTAGAATGACTCGGGGGTGTTGATTCATTTAAACTAACATACTCATCCTGCTGCAACCAGGTTTCTGTAAGGCAGAGTAAATCGATTTGTTGATCAATTATTAAGTCATGTACTAACAGAGACTTGGAGGAGAGAGACCTAATATTTAATAATCCACATTTCACTGTTTTACTCTTTGGTTCAGATGTGGATACTGTATTGTTCTTTCTTTGTGATTTTTTATGTTTAAGTTGTTTATTGCTGGTTTTTAGTTTGTTTTTTGTCTTTTTGGGAGCTGGCACAGTCTCAATGGAGATGGGTTTTTGGGGGGGTAGCAGGAGGAGAGAAGCTGCAGAGAGGCGTGTAAGACTGCAACTCTGCTTCCTGGTCCCAACTCTGGATAGTCATATTTTGGGGGGTTTAATAAATTGGTCCATATTTCTAGAAATGAGAGCTGCTCCATCCAAAGTGGGATGGATGCCGTCTCTCCTAACAAGACCAGGTTTCCTCCAGAAGGTTTGCCAATTATCTATGAAGCCCACATCGTTTCTGGGACACCACTCAGACAGCCAGCAATTTAAGGAGAACATGCGGCTAAACATGTCACTCCTGGTCTGATTGGGGAGGGGACCAGAGAAAACTACAGAGTCCGACATTGTTTTGGCAAAGTTACACACCGATTCAATATTGATTTTAGTGACCTCCGATTGGCGTAACCGGGTGTCATTACTGCCGACGTGAATTATGATCTTACTGTATTTACGTTTACCCTTAGCCAGCAGTTTTAAATTTCCTTCAATGTCGCCTGCTCTGGCCCCTGGAAGACAATTGACTATGGTTGCCGGTGTCTCTAGCTTCACATGTCTGAGAACAGAATCACCAATTACCAGAGTTTGACCCCCGGCGGGTGTGTCGCCGAGTGGGGAAAAACGGTTAGACACATGAACAGGTTGGTGGTGTACCTGGGGCTTCAGTTTAAGACTATGCTTCCTCCTCACCGTCACCCAGCCGCCCTCTTTCCCCAGCTGCTTGGGGTCTGCCGGGGAACAGCTAGCGGGGCCTACGCTATCTTCGGCTGCACCAGCTACAGGGGCCTGGCTAGCTACGGGTGAATGAAGGGTGCGAAGCCGAGTCTCCAATTCAGTAATCCTGGCCTCCAGAGCTGCAAATATGCTACATTTGTTACAGGTATCATTACTGCTAAAGGAGGCCGAGGAGTAACTAAACATCTGACACAATGAGCAGGAAAGTGCAGGAGGGACAGGTGAAGTAGCCATGGTGCTAACGAGTCGGCTACGAGCTAAGCTAAGCTAGCGAAACAGTAAAGAGACAGTGAGTGAATACTTTGGCTATAAATTAGGTAGTGAGTACACAGAAAGGGTGATTCAGATGAAGCACGTTAAGATTATACTATGAAAAAGGGATGTATCAAAAGATTTAAATTAAATTGCTAAGCAGAAAAGCTACTCAGAAACACCACTGTGTTTGAGCAGGAACAGGAAGTGATACTCTACCACAAAGCGAGCGAACACCAAGTGACACATGTATACCTATATAAGAGGTCATATGTTAATGAACCTATGCATATTCATGTAACCACAATAAAAGGGCAGTGTTACGGGAGAGCGGACGAGAGCAACTGGGGTCAAGCGAAGGAACGGCGCCTGTCCAGTTCTCTCCCGTGCACGTGAAACATAAAGAATGTTGCCTACTCGTGTCTTGCTTGCTGTGTAATTACATTGCCTTCAACGTTCCAGCGAATAGGGTTAAGCTATACACCTATCACTGACTTTTGTTCCTATATAATCTTAAACATCACTCATCTCAATCTACAGCATTTTAACAGTCTTACAGCACTGCTGTCATATGTTTCCTGTTGTTCACTCTATTCAACATCCTGTACTGTCACAGCTCTGGCCTAAAATCACCTTTCACAAGAAAATCATCATAAACACTTATTCTGTTAAAAGATCAAAGAAAAAACAACCATTTTAATCAACTAATTTTAAACATATAATCAATCACTCCTGAACAAATTTCATCATAGCTAAAAGCTGCCTAGAAACAACTTTTCGTGTTGACACTAACTTCATTTTAGAACTCACATTTCCTGTGTTATAACCTGTTTTGGTATAGCACTTTATTTCATTTTGCTGCTCTTAATGTAAGGGTACATTCTAATTATATTTTATCAGTCTTAACCAAAATATATATAAGCTTTCCCCCCCTTTGCTCCTGGTTTAAAGGAAAAAATCTTGGTCACTTCAACAAGCGTTCGTTATTCTGTAGCTGCATTTTATATAATAAAACTCATGTGGAGCTGCATGTGTTATCTCAATATTTTACATGTCACCCAATTTAGTTACAAGCGAAACTCCTATTCAGTTAAATGCTAAATGGATTTCAGGCCTTTGGCCTGGAATCAATACTGTCATGTGTGTTTATGAACTCTATATGTCTGTAAGGGTGCGCAGCCTTCAATGCTCTGTCATCTTGCACAATAAATTGCTTGGACATTGCGCCAAACAAAGCTTCTGACCTTCAGTTATTGACTTGAGCAACATTTCTTTAATAAGCACAAAATGCAATGTGTATGAAATCATTCCTGTGTATGTAATCTTCAATACTATTCATTTGGGTCAGTAACACTTTTAACATCCTCGTAAAAAGCTCTCCTCTACCCTAGAAATAAATCTATTTAATATCTATTTCTAAAGCCTACAAAAAGAAAATCAAAAAGAAATCAAACATTTTCTTGTCGTAGAATCCTGACTCGGGAAATATGCTTTTCTCCCCAAAACTTGTCTTTTATTCAAAATGTCCCACAATTCCCTTTAAGTTTGGTGTACGGCTTCTTATGAACACCAACAATTTATCTTCTAAACAGAATTCAGTTCATTTTAATGCTTTCTTTAAAAAATAACATTTTCTGCCTCAGCGCTACCATATCTAAGTTTTCAAAAAAACCCAAAATAAACGTCATTAAATGATCCTAAAACTTATTTCAATCCCCCCTTTTTTATTTGGACTTCACATGTGTGTCCAAATAAACCTCTAAATGCGTCACCTGGGCTTAAGAAATTAAAGGGAAAAAGGTTAGTCTTGTCATCTCTCCAAACACCTCAGCAATCCTCCTCTCAGGTATTTTGCTCCGGCCCTGAAAACCTGTGTTTAAGGAATAAAATCAATTTAATCATCATGTCAAATCTTCTCAAAATCGTTGCTCCATGCAAAGTCTGGATCCTTGGAACTTCCTGGAAACAAAACCTGTACTTTACATTTCATAACCAACTCCCCTCTCTATGATCCAATCTGTGTTATAACAAAAACTAAAACTTAAAACAGAACAGTTCCCAATCATGTAATTCTTCAGTTAATGGTGACATGAATTGTATCAAAAATGTTTCCCTTTTAGCATTTAGCATTTTATAATGTAATAACATGGTCTAACCCAAATCAATAAAACAGAAATTCACTCAAAGGAAACATCAGCATCCCCAGAATTAAGTCTTCCACTCCTCCTGTTTATTTCAACATTTTATTTATTTCCCCCCTTGGTCCAATCACTCGCATTCATTCACATGCATTCACACATGATATTTTTTGCTGATACTGCAGCCTTCTGCACAATTAAACAGATACTCCACATTAGCAAAATGAGTTCATTCATTCGTTTTATTTTATTTTTCTCTTTTTTAGGAAAATAGCTCTTTATGCTTTTGTCTGGATTGAATCACTACAATCCTTTTAGACAGAGACTCACAACCAATCAGGTCCCCACCGGTAGACTTCTCCTCAGCCAATTATAATCTGTAAAGCCCACCTTATGTTCGTTCTCGGAAATTTTGTCAGCGCTGTTAGTTCACTCTCTTCCAGGCCTGCTTAGAACAAAAATGAGAAAAAAAAAAAGAGAGCTGATTATTAGCTCATCAAAGTACAAAACAAAATCACCTGACAGGTTCTTTAAGTGCACTGTTACAAAAACTATGGGCCCTTTTAGACATGTCCATGTTTATTAAAACTCCCTCTATTAAAGTAAAAAACAACAACCTCAAAAATCTGAAACAATCATAAATGTCACCCGTTCAACACACTGAAAACCTCGTCAAAGCTGCACCGTGTTACACACAACAACGTCTCCTTAGACACTTCACCATACTTAGAATCAGCCTAGAATATAAACATGTTACAACAATGTATCATCACTAAATTATAAATTTCCTGTCCAAATCTGCACCTCTGAACAGACCTGACCACCATAATCAATTATCCTGTTACTTTACCATTATATTTGTCGCCCAATAATCCTCCTCAGTCACTGCTCTATTTCCTCAACTGAAAGCCTCAGTCACACACGCACACAGGAAGTGTCTTCGTCACCACTCACTCCCTTGTCATACAGCTTCTTTTGAGTTATTCCACAACTCTATTTTATCCAAGTGTATTTTCTTCAACATTCACACCATTTTAACACTCATGAAATTAGCAAGCTGATTTAATTACATATGTTTGTGTTCTTAGCCAGGTTTAATCAGTGTCTATGCATTGATCTTCATGAGGTTGTCTTGTCTTTGTAAGGTTAATGCAAGTTTAATTACATTTTCTGTTTGTGTGTATGTGATTTTCCATGTGTTGCTTTTGCAGTGTTTCAGACTCCTTCACAATTTTCCACTTAAATAGTCAGTTTTCTTCTTCCCCTGAATTACTAGCCCAAATTTTAATTTCCCACCTTAAATAACAGCATTCCTTGTCTCCAGCCACGAGTCAGAGCTTGCTTGTGACGTTCAGGAACACATTGCTGTAAACAATTCAACCAGAAACTTGCCTGAGCATCTCTAATGATGTTAACCTCTAACTTTCTTCCGACTGCTGCTGTGGAAAGTTGATCCAGGTCTGCTTTGCTCCTAAAAATAACAAACTGAGACATTTTCATTATTATCATCATTGCTTAAACAACTCATTACCTCTCTCTAGTGATGGCCCGCTTGAAGCTGACGCTCCGGAGCGTGTGTCAAAAAAAACAACACACTGGTTCAGAAGCACTGTGTCGAGGCTTGCTTCGTTTGGCAAAAGTCACGTGACCAGTGACGTCCGAAGCTTCATTACGCACGTAACTGCTTCGGTACCTGATTCAAATGGAACGAAGTGAATCATTTGCGGGATTTGTGGAGTGTTTTGATGGTGACAGATAGCGAACCACTGATCATTCTACTGAGAGATTTGGTTCTGTTGTGTGGGAGTATTTTGAGTTGATTCTGGTCAATTGGGTGGGTTGTCCAGCTTTGTGTTCTGGCTGTTTGCTTTTGTTTTGTGCGTCTTTATTTTATCTGAAAACGGGAAAAACTTGAAATGTCAAAAATCTGCTTTTCATTATATAAATATCATTAAATAACTTCCATTTGACTCGTAACATTTAATGTTATAAAAAGATATATTTTCTTTAAAAAAAAATAATCTTAAAATGTTAGTCTACAAAATGTGCCGCAATTTAATTTATTTATTCTCTTTAGCTGATAGTTTGTGGAGCCATAACTGCATCTCTACCAGTTTTTCTGCACTCCAGCCTCTTCTGTGCCACGTGAAGAGATTTTCCTTAAGGCAGGAGAAATTATCTCCACGAAAAGGAACAGAACTCCACTCTGTAGAGTGGGCAATCATTATGAAGCAGTCGGTTTTATTTTGTGGATTCAAGCTGCTCTTCATATTTTTGGCCACCAGATGTCACCAGAGAGGACTGTGTTGAAAAGCTTCGAGTAATGAACCGTTTTTCAATACAAGCTTCAGTGCTTCAGAAAGCTTCATTTGGCCATCACTACCTCTCTCTCTGATCAGAAATACCTACTTATGTCATGTATGTAAGCATGTTTTCCCTTGCGTCATGTGGTCATGTAAATGCAGTGCAAGCTGTTTTCTTCGTTGCATTTTTATGTATTCATGTTAATGTACACTAAGTGTAAGCTGTTTCTTCATTGCATTTTACGTTATAATCAGGTTTAATTCATGCATCTTTTCTCTGAGTTCTGGATTCAAACTATCTCACTTCTGCTTCTCTCCAAAAATAATTTCACATGTAACAATTTGTGTATGTGTGTTTTCTATTCATTAAGGTAATGACAATTATTTTCTTTCATTATATTTACCTTTTCTATTGTGTACCTCTTTGTTGTGATGTGGTGGACATCCCTAAACCATCATGAGTTCAGCCTTCAATTTCAACCCAATCATATCCTGTATTCTCGCAGTCAAACTTGTCCTGCTTCACCTGACACCCTGTCCCCTTTTTTTCACAGTGTCCTTGTGTGGCCTTCAAATCTCCAGCAAACACAGTCTGTTTCTTCTCTATTTTGATCTTTCAGTATTCTTCTTTTATGTTAAGTTCCAGCCTGGCAAAATATCACATTCAGTGCCTTCAACTCAGTTCCCCCTAGTCATGTGACACTGTTCTTGACCAGCCTCCAGTTCCCCCTGCATGTTTTATCACGGGCTTTCCTCCATTCTGCTTCTGGAGTCGTCAGTCAGTCTTATTTTCATTTGCTCTGTTTTCTTCTCCATTCATCTTTGCAGTCTTCTCTTCCAAGATTACTCCAAGCATGGCAAATATGAAACTCAATGTCCAGTGCTTTTCCACAGTTCTTTATCCCAGTGTTCAACTGCCCAGCCGGTTATTCACAGTACATGTTGTCATCAGGTGGTTTTCTTACATGCTGCTGCTTGGGTCGTCAATCTTCGTCAGTGTTAATGGTTCGGTTCCACTGGCTTTTGCCTCCTGTTGATTCTTCAAGTCACGATGTTCTGTCGGTCTTCATCATGAAATTAACTGTCCTTTGAGCTTCTTCTCAGGGTCCGAACAGAGTGACAGGTGAAGCCATCAATTTTTTAGCCAAAAACTGGCTTGTTTTCCCAATTGTTTTGATCTATGCTTTTGCCGCTGTACTCAGGGTTCCAGGTTGAGACAAGTCCACCTGTATCAACACACTAAAGCATACAATTAATATCCTTTTCACTTCCTTTTTTTTTAAAAAAAAGCCTCCATTTGCTTCATATACCTAGAGTTTTAACTTGTACGTCTCTCTGTGCTCTTTCTTTACACACTCAGTCCCTTTTATGGGCATGCATTTCCTGTCCCAGACACACACACACGGTTTCCTGTCACCGACACACCACAGGCACACATTTCCTGTTTCTGCAGACTCTGTCTTTCTTTGTATTTATAGTCTAAAAACCCTCTTTAATTCTACTAAGTCTTAATCTAAAAACAGTACACCCTTATTTCATGCACACTTTTAAATATTCTAACCTCTTTCAGACCTCATGAATCGTCTCACACACACTGCCTTTTCTCTCAAACTTCCATTTTTCCACTCACTCAAAGAAATCACGCAGAGTCACTCAAATCAAATACTGACAGCATTCACACGGTTAAAATCACTCAAAATACGCTTTCATACAAGTATTTTAAACATGCCTTCCATAATCAGAAAGAGCAAGTAAAGAAAAAACTGAAACCTCTAATCATCCTCACAGCTGCTCACACCACACACACATAACCGAAAAAAACCAAAACACACCAGCCTTTATTGCTCAAAAGAGGTTACTGCAGAAAAATATATAGTGGTCTTAGATACTGTACAATGCACTCAATATATATATATATCAAACTCAGTCAATTACTACACATTCACCGTAATGAATTCAAACTCTAGTTATGCAAGTCTAATGAGCAAAACCAGCATCTCAGTCACAGGCATTTGAGAACATCTACAAACAATAGTTATCAAGCTAGATAACACACGAAACTGAAAGCAACAATCCTCTCATGCACGTCACCGCTCCTCATTTGCATTCTCTCACACACACCATCAGTGCACATCCAGCAGTGCACTGCTGACACAGAGACTTCCTCCACACAAAGATCTCTTATTTTATATTACACCGACGTCTTTTAATTACAACTGCACAGGTTTTAAGCCTTTATAAACTTCCTACCGAATTTCGACAAATTTAATAATAACCGCCCAGCGGAAAACTCCCTGAGTTTTTTGCGATCAGTTTACCGTTTATCGGTCCCGGACCGCGGCCTCATCTCTAATGCCCTAACACAATTTAAAAGCGTCAACCAACCCAAACTTTACCTGAAGCTCTATTTTGGCCTTCCTCAGCCAAGACTTTCCCGAAGTTTTAAGTGTTAAAGTTACACGCCCGAAACCCGGTTTCTACTGACCAAAAAAGCGCAGATATCGTTCCAAACGGTAAAGTGGTCCAACCACTAGCTGTTCTGGAGTGCCCCAAATTCCACAATAGCCAGCTGACTATCCCTCACAGAGGACAACGGCCCACGTCCGAACCGTTGGCAAGCGTTACCTCAGAACAATGCGCTTCCTAGGACCTAGTCCCGTCCTAAAATAATTTAATTACTTTGAAAACACCCCATAAAATCACACAAGCAATTCTATTGATGTCCAAGCCCGGCTTTATATTCAATTAAGACTTAACTGTCACAAACTCTCACCAATTACCTATCATGCTAAATTCACTCTGCAGTCCAACTGCTTTAAATACACTTATTCTCTTTACTCTTTACTTATTTTCAACATTTCATTATCTTTACTTCAACTTATACTTTAGTTCTCATGAGATTTTCACCCAAATCAAAACAGACATCTACCAGTAATTCCAGTGAGTAGACTTTTAATTTTGTAATGTCCAATCTGGCACACTTAGAAATTCAACAGGTGGTGCCTACCTTTTGTTATATGCCGGCTTGTCACTCACTTTGACCACTGACCAATGCCTGAGCGCCTGACGCCTCGGACCTTTCTCCGTCCTGTCTCACTTCCCCCCTCGGACGAGCCCCCAAAATGTTAAGGTTCAAAAATATAGGGAAGGAAACACAGGAGGAATGCAAGTAACCACACTGGTCCAAAGGGTAAAGACGATGATTTTAATGAAATGACACGCGTGGGAGAATGAGCAGACTCTATGAGCAGACAGCCCCACAATCTCATCCTCCTAACATCAAAATACAGTTTTATATGCATCAGAGTATATTTAGTGACGCCCCCTCATTGCGTCATCACATACATCAGCTTCAAAACCACAAATGTTCTATTTGACAACTTAAGACACAATTAAAAGTACACTGGCTTCCATCTTCTCCCCGGTGGTTTCCCGTAAGCCAGCTCAGCTCTCGCATCGTGCATCTACTGCTTCATCAGTCAACTTTCACCTACACCCTAACAGTGTGTGTGTGTATGTGTGTGTATGTCTGTCTGTGCGTGCACAGAGTTTGCATATGCTCTCTGCACCTTAGTTGACCTCAACTTAGGCAACCAGGCTAAGGCCATCCTGTGTTGTGATGCTCTTAACTTCTATGTAAAATGTATAAAACAAATGTTTCAATCTAATACAACTACTTAAAACTTAATCAAAGCTTAATCAGAAATATAAATGCATCAAAGATGATAATAGCATCATCCAAACTGCTCCTCAGAATTACTTGCACTGAGACTGTGCTTTCGGTTTCACTTCTGCAGAAGCATGCAGTTTCCTGTCTTATTTTGAGGATACTCAGCGTTAGGCCTTTTCTTTCACAATGCAGTCTGCCCATAAACATTTAAGATTATAGGAGCCTTGAGAAGCATTTAAAATTATAGATTCAACTAAACAGTTTAACGTGGTTCTTACTGGACCTGTAATAAAGACTAATATGATACCAATATATTTGAACATCTGAATGCATCTGAATGCAACATCACTATTAATAATGAAATGGTAATGATGATTATAAAAATAGCAGCAAATAATAGCAGTAAAATATTTCTACTCTTCACAATAGAAAATAATAAAGTTTGAACAAAAGAGCCCAGTGAATGAAGAGTCACCACACAAAAGTGAAGAACATTTCTGTGCATTGGGTGTGTTCCTGTTTAAATGCGTCATCAGACATGCAATGGACTGTAATAGACTGTGCTGTCAGTCAGCTTGTTGGTATTTACCCGAAGATTAAAAAAAGTTCCAGGTTCTGATCACTGACGCCAGCAGCTGCTGCACACATGAATCACCTCTGTGCAATATTTAGCAAAGACTTCCTGCAAAACATTTCCTGTAAAAGTAACTTATGTTGACTGAACCTTACCTATTAAACTGGTGAAGAAAGTCAGTCATAAACAAGAAAAGAAATTCTGGAGTACCACTGTAAAATTCTTCAAATAAAAAATAAATAGTTAAAATAAAATAGGTTTTGCAATATTGTGAAATATTACTATAAACATATTTATAAACTGACACAATTGTGTTTTGCATTGTGAAGCTTTTATTGGTGTGTGCTCACATGTTGGATTTACAAGACGGTTTGATTTTTTTCATATTGCTATCACCAAAATTAAAGTGATGACTGCTTCAGGAGGACAATAGGAGAGAGGTGCAGGTAAGTAAAAGGTTAATGCACACACCTTAAACCAGGGGTCCCCAATCCCAGTCCACGAGGGCCGGTGTCCCTGCAGGTTTTAGATCTCACCCTGGGTCAACACACCTGAATCACATGATTAGTTCATTACCAGGCCTCTGGAGAACTTCAAGACATGTTGAGAAGGTAATTTATCCATTTAAATCAGCTGTGATGGATCAAGGACACATCTAAAACCTGCAGGGACACTGGCCCTGGTGGACTGGGATTGGGGACCCCTGCCTTAAACCATAACGATAACTACCATTACTCCACCTGCACATATTTCTCATTATAAAAAGATTTCTGATTATAAAAAGAGGAGATGAAGTCAGAGAACATCACCTTCTTTCACTGCAGTGGATGACTTAAGAGCAAAGAAATACTATGTAAGTAATCCTAATATGAAATATATCTCTGACGTCTAGATGTAATTCTTAAGATGAATTGATATATATATTTCTGGATATGAAATTTTGGCAACATATGTGGCTGCCAAAATTAGGCAGCAATTTGTTGGGTTGGGTTGTTTTTTCTTATGGTTCCAAAGTTTTTTTTTTACTGTTTCTGGTTTTTTGCTATTACCTATTATCCATAATATATGACACTTATTGAAAAAAAAATATATGCATCTATCTATCTATCTATCTATCTGAGTGATATATTTCAATATTGGAGTTGATTAACACTATAAACATGAAGTGGTGACTTATGCTTTGATTTACAGTCAGTAACAATAAGGTCATCATAGTCAGGGCCTAATTTTTTTTGTTGTGTTTGTTTCAACCTTCACCTGAACAAACACCTCGTTGAGAAATGTGGCATAATAATCAAGACATAACCAGGTACAAAAACTGAAAAAAAAAAAAAAAACTCTAGGAGAAGCAGTGGAAGGAGCTTGGAAAGAAAAGTGTCTGGACGTCTTGAATTGAAGAAGCTTCTTGGACGTTTCACCTCATTTCACCTCTCATCCAAGAAGTGATGATCAATAGGGGGTCCATGACCCTCCTGGGGATGCTCCCATAGGGCTTAGAATCTGGGACTCTCCATCGTTTGGTCTTAGAACTAAAGAAGACTCTCAGGTGAAACATCTTAATGAAACTTAAAGAAGTACAGATGATTTCTTTCCAAACTTAGACAATGATGACCTAGATGACCGAGAACCTTCAAAGACTTGATGTAGGAGAAGGATATTGGCCTCCAGTTGTGCTTAAATTTAAAGCACAACAACAGTACTAAAGAAAAATTGTATATTTCAATTTATTTAATTGAATAGGAACATTTTTACTTTATGGGTTTTATATCTCAAACTTCTTTTCGACATTAATTTAGAAAGCTGAATTAAAGCAACCATACAAATGATGCTTTCTCTAACTAATAATAAAGTAAGTAAGTAAAATTGTATTTATATAGCACATTTCTAGATAAAAGATCACAAAGTGCTTCACAAGGTATAAAACAAAAACAGTCAAAAGTTAACAAAATGCAATTCTAAAAAGATGTGTTTTTAGTTGTTTTTTAAAAGTAATCACTGAGTCCACAGATCTTAAGTTCTGAGGAAGAGAGTTCCACAGTCTGGCAGCACAGTGGCAAAAGCTCTATCACCCTTGGTTTTCAGCCTAGTATGCTGAATAACAAGTAGGCCCTGATCACAAGACCTCAGGGATCTACTAGGGACATAGGGCTATAAAAGTTCAATGATGTAGGCTGGTGCTTGTCCTTGAAGAGCTTTAAATGTCAGAACCAGTATCTTAAAATGGACTCTGAATTCAACGGGGAGCCAGTGCAGCTGTATAAGCAATGGTGTTACATGAGAGTATTTAGATGTTTTTGTCAGAACCCTTGCTGCAGCATTTTGAACAATCTGCAGACGCTCCAGGGAGTTTTTGTTTAAACATGTAAACAGTGAATTACAGTAGTCCAATCGTGATGAAATGAATGCATGAATAACAATCTCCAGTTCAGTATGAGATACTATATGGCTCAGTTTAGAAATGTTTCTTAAATGATAGAAGCAGGACCGAAACAGAGATTTAACGTGGACATCCAGGGTAAGAGCAGAATCAAAGGTTACCCCTAGGTTCCTGATAGATGATTTCACAAATGTTGAGAGAGGACCAAGAGCATTCATTATTAGGGATGGATACCGGTGTCCGGTGCCATGATGGCACCGGTTCTGACATAAACGGTAGTAACCAGACCGAAAAGCAGCGCACATTTCGATGCTTTATTTCGATGCTTTATTTCGGTGCTTTTTTTTTCCTGAGCCAATTCTAGCCAATCATTTTACGTTTCCGAGGATAGTAGGCGGGGCCAGGTACGTACGTTCTTTTGATTCTTTTGAGCAGAGCTATAGATTAAAAATGCCCAAGGAGAAGCGATCAAAAGTCTGGCTGTACTTCACAGCAAAAGATGCAAACTCAGCAGCCTGCAACAAGTGCTTTAAGCTGATACTGTGATACTGTCAAAGGAGGTAACACCTCAAATCTGATGAAACACCTGGCGACGCATAGTGTTTTTTTTTTAAAGCCGAGAAATGCGCCGTGTTTGATAGCTTGCAGCGAGACCTCACACCGTGCACATCTACTGCGGGTGTGGTGCCTGTAATGGACCCGGAGTTAGCAACATCCCCCAAAACCCCGAAGAGGAGAGTCCTGGCCCCTAGCCCTGTCAGCGTAGCAGAAATGATGACGGATGATGATGGCAGCAGCAGCTGTTTTCCTGTGCGTGAGTAGCTTCATGTTGTTCGTGTGTAATTTACATTGAGTACGCTAACCACATTATTACATTAATGCATGTAAGGTGAACTAGCAAACACCGTCGTAGTTACATGCGGCTGTCTTCTTGTTTGATGGCAGATACTCCCTTCACCCTGGCCAAAAAGGCTAAAATGACCAAAGAAAAAGTGGGAAACAATTAAACATGAGAGGTTTTTGGACAAAGTTTGTGTTTTTTTTCCATTGTTTAAGCACTGCTTCCAGCCAAGAGTGAGACCATATATGCCCTATAGCTGCAGAAAAGGCTAACATTGTTATCTTTTTACAAAAAAAACAGCTGAACATGAGAGGTTTTTGGACCAATTTTGTGTTCTCCATTCTTTAAGCACCAGTTTGAGCACCATTTAAGCACCGGCACCGTTTCAAAAGTACCGGTTTGGCACCGGTATCGGATAAAACTTAAACGATACCCATCCCTATTCATTATGTTAGGTACATGTCTGTCTGGAGCACATACAAGGACTTCAGTCTTTTCTTCATTAAGTTGGAGGAAGTTGTCAGCCATCCAACCTTTGATGATTTCTAAGCACACATTTAGAATCTGCAGCTTAGAAACATCTTCAGGTTTAAAAGACATATATATCTGGATGTCGTCTGTGTAGCAGTGGTAGCGAATGTCCTCAAAGGGGCTCAAAATATGCTGGAGAGGAAGTAGATATATTAAAAACAATAAGGGCCCCAGCACAGAACCTTGGGGCACACCATAGGACAGGGATGTGGAAGATGACCTGTACTTAGAGACTGCCACAGAAAAGTATTGTTCATAGAGATACGAGGAAAACCACTCTAAGGCAGACCCAGATACACCAACCCAGTATTTCAGCCTTTCAAGCAAAATGTAATGGTCAACAGTGTCAAAGGCTGACGTGAGGTCCAACATTAGGAGTACAGAACACTTTCCTGCATCGTTCTGCATCAGAATGTCACTGGAAACTCTAAGAAGGGCTGTTTCAGTAGAATGAGCTCTACGAAAGCCAGACTGAAATTTGTCAAAGAGATTATGTTTGTCTAAAACTGCTGTAAGCTGCTTAGCCACAACCTTCTCTAATATCTTAGCAATAATCAGTATTTTTGAGATTGGTCTGTAATTGCTAGTGAGAGATGGGTCCAGCGTAGTTTTTTTTAACAGGGGGTGTATAACAGCAGTTTTAAAATAAGCAGGGACTTTACCAGATCCCAGTGAGGTGTTAACTATGGTGAGCACACAGGGACCAATAGAGTGGAAGACATTTTTGAATAACGATGCAGCTAAAATGTCGAGTGAACATGATGATGCTTTTGTTGCATTAACTATTTTTTCCAGCTCTGATAGTGAGACGGGTAAAAAGCTTTCTAAAATGACAGGCCGAGCTGGCGTAGGAAAAATAAGCAGCCCTCGCATCTCTAATTGCATTGTTAAAAAAGGCTAAAATATCCTTTAAGTAAAGGAGATGAACATTTAAATGAGTTTTCCTCCATAAGCGCTCAGCTTTACAACAATCACGTTTTATGGAGCGGATGTTGTCATTTAGCCAGGGTAAGGACTTAGAAACAGAAACTGGTCTCATTTTAACTGGACAGATTTCATCTAAGATCGAAAAACAATGGTTATTAAATAGATCTGTTAAGAAATCAACGCCGTTTTGCGGGGACAGAGTTAAATTAAAAGCATCCGAGAAATTCTCTGCTGTGGAGGAATTTATGATGCGCGAGATAATTGTCCGGTGAACAGGAGACAAAGGCTCGTGAAAAGACATGTTAAAAAGAATACAGTGACGATCAGAGATAAAAATGTCCTCAGAACAAATAGAATCAATATTCAAACCCAAAGTAAAAACAAGGTCCAGTGTGTGTCCTTTGTTATGTGTGGGGCCTGACACATGCTGGGTAAAATGAAAAGAATCCATAATGCTGATAAAACCTCTGGCAAAGAGGTCGGAGTCATCATCAACATGCATGTTAAAATCCCCAACTAAAAGCAGTCTGGACAACCTCATAGTAGAGGACAGGAAGTTGCTAAACTCCGATAAAAACAAGCTATTTGGCCCGGGTGGACGATACACCACAGCACAATAAAAAGGATCTTTACTTCCGATTTTAATCAGCTGTAGTTCAAACGAAAGAAAGTGTCCAACTGTCACTGAGCGGCAGGAGAAATGGCCCTGAAATGCCACAGCGAGACCTCCTCCACGACCAGATCCCCGAGGCTGGCTGACGACGGAATAGCTGTTCGGACACAGTTCAATGAGGGACGAATAGTCCTAGTCCCGCTGCCAGGTCTCAGTCAGAAATAAGAAGTCCAGTTTTTTAGAAGATATCAAATCGTTAAGAATGAACGATTTATTAGTCAATGATCGGGCATTAAAAAGCGCCATGTTCAGCGGGGTGGAATCATCATTTTTAGCAGAGGCTCGAGCTAAAGGAAGTACAGGGAGTGCAGAATTATTAGGCAAGTTGTATTTTTGAGGAATAATTTTATTATTGAACAACAACCATGTTCTCAATGAACCCAAAAAACTCATTAATATCAATGCTGAATGTTTTTGGAAGTAGTTTTTAGTTTGTTTTTAGTTTTAGCTATTTAGGGGATATCTGTGTGTGCAGGTGACTATTACTGTGCATAATTATTAGGCAACTTAACAAAAAACAAATATATACCCATTTCAATTATTTATTTTTACCAGTGAAACCAATATAACATCTCCACATTCACAAATATACATTTCTGACATTCAAAAACAAAACAAAAACAAATCAGCGACCAATATAGCCACCTTTCTTTGCAAGGACACTCAAAAGCCTGCAATTCAATTCAATTCAATTCAATCTTATTTATATAGCGCCAAATCACAACAAAAGTCGCCTCAAGGCGCTTTATATTGTACAGTAGATAGCACAATAATAAATACAGAGAAAAACCCAACAATCATATGACCCCCTATGAGCAAGCACTTTGGCGACAGTGGGAAGGAAAAACTCCCTTTTAACAGGAAGAAACCTCCGGCAGAACCAGGCTCAGGGAGGGGCGGCCATCTGCTGCGACCGGTTGGGGTGAAAGAAGGAAAACAGGATGAAAGACATGCTGTGGAAGAGAGACAGAGATTAATAACAGATATGATTCAATGCAGAGAGGTCTATTAGCACATAGTGAGTGAGAAAGGTGAGTGGAAGGGAAAAACTCAATGCATCATGGGAATCCCCGGCAGCCTACGTCTATTGCAGCATAACTAAGGGAGGATTCAGGGTCACCTGGTCCAGCCCTAACTATATGCTTTAGCAAAAAGGAAAGTTTTAAGCCTAATCTTGGAAGTAGAGATAGTGTCTGTCTCCCGAATCCAAACTGGAAGTTGGTTCCACAGAAGAGGGGCCTGAAAACTGAAGGCTCTGCCTCCCATTCTACTTTTAAGTACTCTAGGAACAACAAGTAGGCCTGCAGTGCAAGAGCGAAGTGCTCTAATAGGGTGATATGGTACTACAAGGTCATTAAGATAAGATGGGGCCTGATTATTTAAGACCTTGTATGTGAGGAGCAGGATTTTGAATTCAATGCCATCCATGGATTCTGTCAGTGTTTTGATCTGTTCACCATCAACATTGCGTGCAGCAGCAACCACAGCCTCCCAGACACTGTTCAGAGAGGTGTACTGTTTTCCCTCCTTGTAAATCTCACATTTGATGATGGACCACAGGTTCTCAATGGGGTTCAGATCAGGTGAACAAGGAGGCCATGTCATTAGTTTTTCTTCTTTTATACCCTTTCTTGCCAGCCACGCTGTGGAGTACTTGGACGTGTGTGATGGAGCATTGTCCTGCATGAAAATCATGTTTTTCTTGAAAGATGCAGACTTCTTCCTGTACCACTGCTTGAAGAAGGTGTCTTCCAGAAACTGGCAGTAGGACTGGGAGTTGAGCTTGACTCCATCCTCAACCCGAAATTGAGGACGAGAGTAAAACAATCATGGTCCAGAAGAGGTCGATCAAACAATTGATTTTTAATGAATACACGCAGCGTATTATTTGCTTCTTGATTATATGTATTATTACAAATGCTTGTTATGTGGTTTAATGCGATGTTAATTAATACAATGGTAATGCCAATAATAAGTATAAGTAGCAGTAAAATATTCCTTATTCCACACTCCCTCTTTTGACCCTGTTCACAAACAGGGTCACCACACTCCGTTGAGTCACTCTTCAACCCACTCTGTCACCTCTGGATCCATTAATGGCATCATGGGCCCGAAACCACCATTCCCAGGTCCACTGCCTTCACTCTGACCCTCTCTAGCCGTCCCCTGACTCAGCAAATCAGACAATAACCTCATATCATCTAGGTGGTCCAGTAATAAAACGCCAGCTCCCACTTGAAAACACTTCATGCTTAAGTGGTCTCTGCCCCTTTCCTGGGTCCCTCTCTAGTGGAAATCTAGTGGAATGGACCCTCGTCATCAATCACTAAGTAAACTGAATTCTCGCAGGTCTCAAATAAGAAGCAGAAGACACTTGGGCCCTCGCTCAGGCCTGCTACTAGATTTATGTGTATTGTAAGCATGCATGCAATTAACCTGCTATGTTCTCATCTTCCCTCAACATGTATCACCTGGACACTCTCACCAGTGAAGCTTAAAACCCTCTTGGATAGAACATCAACTCTAAACAAGCACAGATATGCAATGTGTATAAAATGAACTAAACCTGTGAATAGAATGAATGTGATGACAAACATATTCAATGCAATATGAACCCTGTAAACACTATTACTGATAAACAATGCTGTAAAACATGTTCTTAATGCAATCATAATAATGCAGATTATATAGTAGGAATAAAAGAATTTCTGATTCCCCACATTCCCTCTTCTGACATTCCGACAAGGAATGTCACCACACCTTATGTTGTATCACTCCCTGCCCCACTCTATGGGTTCTAAGTTCATCTAATAGATGCCCTCAACACAACCAGGGTTCACAACCCTTGCCATTATCTTTAGCAACAATCCTCTGACATAAGGAATGATACAACAACTAGCGATGACCAGTATTCCCAAAAATACAGTCAAAGAAAACATCACTGACATAGCCACACCTTTCCATTGTCCAAACACAGATGTCATCCAGGACGCCAGCAGATTTTCGATACCTGAGTGCTCATGCATGGTTTTAGACAATTCGATTTTGCTCTCCCGTCAGTGAACTCAGGCCCAATTGTTCTGCGAACCCCATCATGGCGTCCCTGGTTTGGTTAGAGAGTCTCAGCAGGTTGTAATGAACATAATGCGGCCAACATTTCTATTAGGCGTTCCCCAAAGAAATATACTCTCCAATCCTACAGCTACCTGACTTACCAGCTTGTACTCATTAGGAACTCCCCTGGGCACTCCTATGGAGTCTATCCAGGTCGGCGAGTTCAAACGAGGATCATATGCATGGGTACCCTGGGTCCCTCTTTTGGCCAAAATGTATCTCTTACGTATGGCAGCTAAAGTTCGCGTGTTATGTTGTGGAATAGCCTTTACCTGATTTCCAATAAGCATGAGCGGAGCTCCCAATCGCACCATCGCACATGTCCCTACGCTTCCCATAGGAACACGAATATTTTCCCCACAGTAATAATAGAGCCCACTTCTTGCCCATGTTCCAATTATCGTGCTAGGGTCGCTTACATTGTTGGTGGCTCGTCCCGTGAGTGTGACACACCTAGTTGGGTCGATCTCTCCCACCTTGTACTTTTCATTATCTGTAGAAAACTTGAAACATGTAATTATCTTATTTTAGCATAAATGGTCCCACTGCTGTCTGCTTTGAAACGGCAGGGAAAAGTCTGGACAACAAAATACAGTTGCCAGTAGTCACTGCACTTCTAGTTAACTGTAACATACTATCATAGCCCCACTCATCCTCTAATGCAATGGTGCGGGCTCTGTAAACAACCGTGACCTAGCTGAAGCACAGGCAACACAGTCAGATACATGTTGTTCTCTAGCATTTTGAGCCACCCAATCAAGCCAGAGGTTACTGTCCTTGAAACCCGTGGCGCGCTTTATCAACTCCTTAGGCTTCAGTCTAAAGTAATCTGTTGTCAGAAGTACTCTCCCTTTTGGTTCCTGTTCCTTTTGAGCTACTGTTCCCGAAGTTACCATCTGATCAGTCAGAGTGGTGATTAAGCTTTCTGCGAGCGGCTTAGACTTTGCATCAACTAAATTTACCCTAAGCATATCATGGGGTGATTGCAGACCCGTACATCATACGCTCTCCAGCTACTACTAGCTCCTGTACACTTAATGACGTCACACAAATCAAATGTGAATGAGCTGGTAGACCCTTTACCATAATTCAACCCTATGCCATTATTCATGCTGAGACACTCATCACCTTTACCTGACACCTCGCGCTTTTGTCTTTTTTACCGATCCTGTTTTAGCAACTACAGTCTCAGGAAGTGCTGGGCTGGACTGGCCTCCGTGTTCAGACAAGTGGTTCGGAGTGCCCTGCAAAATATACACAATAAACAACACAGCCATAGTTAATATCATTGCGTACAATAAACATGTAGTTGTAAGAAACATTCTAATCAGTTTTCTCATTACGTGTCTCTGATTCATGTGTTTGCATCATGTTATATAAACTTTGTATACTTTGTAGTGCATTATGCTAAACAAACAAAACCTTTCAATTCCCCAACCCTATCTGTCTCCTCAACGGGTTGTATGTTTTCAATGTTTCCTTATTATTTTGTCATAAAAATAAATCAAACAAATAACTTAAGCTGTGTGACGGCACCTTGCGTTTACGCCAGGCTGTGAGCTGCCCTAAATCTACTTGCTACACCCCTTTTTTCACCTAGTTTAATTTTTTTAATCCTAATTTAAACTATTCCTGACTTCCCTCAGTGCACACTGTAAAGTGTAAAAGATACAATTAGCTTTCTCCTGGTAAAAGGTCCTACATTATTTTCTCAACCTTTGGAAACATCCTCTATCGAGTTAACCCATTTCATTTTTCAAACTTAGGCCTGATTTCTTCGCCCCCTTTAACGGGTAGCGCATATCCGGTCTGAACACTGTGTTTGGGCAATTTACGAATTGTTGCAGGATTTCTATGTTATGTAAAGTTCCTCTCATCCCTTTTATGCTTCCATTATAACCTGTGTCTAACAAACTTTTGATCTTCTTTGTAATATAAACAACTAGGTGTATTTGTGCTCTGTTTTTCTCCTTTCTCTGGTTGGTTCCGTTCGGTCTGGGGCTTCCAGGATTCTCGCCCCCCTGTGGTCGCTGTGGTCCTGAAATCTTCTCCTGTAAAAGATAGAAAACAAAAAGCCTCTCTCTGCTACACCTCACTAATCTACTGTGTTCATCCAATGTTCCTTTAATTATTCAAACTTGGTTCACAATGTTCTGGGCTTTATCCTTTTTATTAACTTTACTTAATCTCAATGCTCTTTATGTGTGTGAGCAATGCTTTTAGTTCTATTAAACACACCCCAGGGTAAAATATACACCATCCCCATGTCAGCCTAAATCTGCGCTAGAAAGCACGCTTCAAGATTTCTATCAGGATTTACGCCTCTTTTTGCTTCAAGCATATACATAACATGCAAAAGTTACTGTTAATGCCAGTTAGACAAGTTTCCATTATCTACAACATTTTGCTTCACCCGTCTCAGCCTCACATGTTTCCTGTTCACTTATTGCATACTTATCTTTAACACCTTCTGCCTCAGTGGTTGCTAAGCAGAAACAAAGCACCATGTGTTCCACCTTTGCCCTATAAACTAAATCTATGTCATGTTTGTGTCTGTAAGCATGTTTTGCATTCATTCATTACACTCCACGCCATCCCTGCAAGTTAAGAGCTATACAGTTAAAAGCTACAGGCCTTTGGCCTCGTCTATTTTAAATAAAGCAGGGGAGTTTCATTTTACTTTAAAAATAACTCTATTTAAAAATGACAATTTCTGCCTCAGTTTTACCATCTCTAAATTATCAACCAACCCCAATAGTTATAAAATCATACTAAAACCCATTTCAAATTAAACAAATTAAACCTTAAACCCCTCTCTTTTTTGACACATCTCATGTGGCAAAAAACTCAAAATGCTTCACCCAAGCTTAACAAATTAAAAGGGAAAAAAGGTTAGTCATATTATATCATTTCTCAGAACACTTCAGCCATCCTCCTCTCCGGTATTTTGCTCCAGCCCTAAAAACCTGTGTTTAAGGAATAAGATCAATTTAATCATCATGTTAAATCTTCTTGAACTCCTGCTCCCTTCGAAGGATCCTTGGAATTTCCTGGAAACAAAACCTGTACTCAACTCTCCCCCTTTATGATCCAATCTGTGTCATAACACAAAAATAAACTTAAACAGAACTGTCATCAGTCATGTGTTTCTTCAGTTAATGGTAACATGAGTTATATCAAAAAATGTTTCCCTTTTACCATTTAGCTTTTTATAATGTAATAACATAATCCAACCCCAGTAAATAAAACAAAAATTCCCTCCAAGCAAACATCAGCATCCCCAGTATTAAGTCTTCCACTCCTCCTGTTTGTCAACATTTTATTCATCCCCACCTTGGTCCAGTCACACACTCACTCACATGCATTAACATCAGGTCTTGCTGATAGTGTGGACTCCCTCGCAAATAAACAGAGTCTTCACTCTCAGCAACATGAGCTCATTCATTTGTTTTATTTTGTTTTCTCTTTTTTAGAAAATAGTTCTTTATGGTTTTGTCTGGACTGGCTCGCGGCAATCTTATAGACAGGGACTTTCAATCTGATCAGGTCCCCACAGGTAGCCTTTCCTCCACCCATTGAAATCTGGAAAAGTCACCTCATATTTGTTTGTCCGGAAATTTTGTCAGCGCTGTTAGTTCACTTTCTTCCAGGCCTGCTTAGAGCAAAAATGAGAAAAAAGAGAGCTGATTATTAGCTCATCAAAGTACAAAACAAAATCACCTGACAGGTTTTTTTTTTTTTCTTTCTTTTTTTCTAAGTGCACTGTTACAAAAACTATGGGCCCTTTTAGACATGTCCATGTTTATCAAAACTCCCTCTATTAAAATGAAAAACAACAGCCCCAAAATCAGAAACAATCTCAAAGTTCACCCTTTCAACACACCGAAAACCTCGTCAAAAGATCAAAGACCGTTTGCACAATGTCTCCCTTCCTCACTCCACCATGTTTTCATTCAGCATAAAATATAAACCGATTTCAACAACGTATCATCCCTAAATTATAAATTTCCTTTCCAAATCTGCACCTCTGAACAGACCTGACCACCGTAATCAAATATCCTGATACTTTACCATTATATATTTCGCCAAATATTCCTCAACACAACAGCCACCGCTCTCTTGAACTGAAAGCCTCCGAGACACAGACACAGGAAGTGTCTTTGTCACTCACTCACTCCAGCTAATTTACATAGTGACTCACAGCTCAACAGCCAACTTGACAAGAGAAATACATGTTTAAACCTTATCACATTATTGAATTATTTTCATTTTCTCTCTATAATAATCACTGGTTTTGATCACTCAGTACGAGAGCACTCCTAAGTCACTCTCTTAAAACTGCTTTAATCCCTTTTCTTCTGTTAATTTCCATAACTCACTCCCCTGTCATATAACTCCTCTGAGCCAACTTCAACTTCAAGCTTTAAGTCTATTTTATGAACCATTCACACCATTCTATCACTCATACAAGTAGCAAGCTGATCTTCATTGCATATGCTTGTGTTCTTAGCCAGGTTTTCAATCCATCTCTCTATGCATTAAGCTTTGATTAGACAAGCTTCATGAGCTTGTCTTTGTAAGGTTAATGCATTTTCTGTTTGTGTGTGGTATTTTGCATCTATGGCTTCGCAGTCTCCCAGTCACTTCCCAATTCTCCAGTTAAGCAGTCAGTTTTCTTTTTCCCCGAATTACTAACCCACATTTTAATTTCCCACCTTAAATAAAAGCACTCCTGGTCTTCAGCCAGGAGCTAGGGCTTGCTTTTCAGGTTCATGGACACATCATGCTGTGAACAATTCAACCAGAAACTTGCCTTAACTTATCCATTGATTTTAACCTACAATTTCCTTCCGACTGGTGGGTCTGGAGAGTTGGTCCAGGTCTGCTTTACTCCTGAAAATAACAAAACTAAGACATTTTCATTATTATCACAAATGCTTAAATGACCCATTTCTCTATCTCTGGTCAGAAATACCAATTATGCCATGCATGTAAGCGTGTTCTTCCTTGCATTTTATGTTAATTGAGTGTAAGCTGCTTCTTCATTGAATTAATTCATTGAGTTCTTCGTTGCATTTCTATGTATTCATGTTAATGTACACTACGTGTAAGCTGCTTCTTCATTGCATCTTAAATTATAATCAGTTTCACTTCATGCATTTTTCCACTGAGCTTTAGATTCAAACTATCTCACTTCTGATTCGTTTCAAAAATAATCTCACATGTAACAATTTGTATATGTGTGTTTTCTATTTGTGTTTACCTCTTTTAAACGTGATATGGTGGACATCCCTAAACAATCATAAGTTCTGGCTTCAATTTTTCCAATCCAATTATATCCTATATTCTCGCAGTCAAACTCGTCCAGCTTCACCTGAGACTGGACCCCATCCCTTTCTCATAGTGTCCTGTTCGGGCTTCAAAGCTCCAGCAAACACAGTCTCTTTCTTCTCTGTTTTGATCTTTCCGTATTCTTCTTCGAAGTTAAGTTCCCGTCCGGCTTTTCACTCTTCTCTTCCAAGATTACTTCAAGCATGGCAAGTATCACACTCAATGTCCAGTGCTCTTCCACAATTCTTTATCCCACTGTTCAACTGCCCAGCCTGTATTTTCACAGTACATGTTGCTTTTCTTACATGCTGCTGCTGGTCGTCAGTCGTCACCAGTGTTAATGGATCGGGGGCACTGTCGTTTGCCTGCTGTATTCGAGTCCGCGATGTTCTGTCGGTCTTCATCAGGCGATTGACTGTCCTTTGAACTTCTTCTCAGTTTAAGCACAAAGTGACAGGTGAAGCTGTAGAATTTCAGCCAAAAAGTGGCCTCTTTTTCCCAATTGTTCCTCTATACTTTCTTGCCGGTTACTCAAAGTTCAATGTTGAGAGAAGTCCACCTGTATTGGCACACTAAAGCATACAATTAGTATTATATTCATTTTTTGTTTTATCTTAAAACCTCGATTTGCTTCATCTCCCTCGAGTTTGACTAGTCTGTCTCTCTGTGTTCTTTCTTTACACACTCAGTTACCTTTTATGGGCATGCGTTTCCTGTCCCAGACACACATACTTCCTGTTTCTGCAGGCAACAAGCAGACTCTGTCTTCCTTTAAATTTCACAGTCTACAAACAATCAGTAATTCTACTAAATCTTGATCTAAAAACAATACACCTTCCTTTCATACACACTTTTAAATAGAGCTCTTTCAAACATAAAAATAAACTCAACCTCTCATACCATCACTCATGCATTTCTTGAATTAAAAGCACTTTCAAACTTTAAAACATCCTACTTTACATCACAAAAGAAATATATTTCATACACACTTTTAAACGTTCTAACCTCTTTCAGACGCCATGACTCGTCTCACACACACTGCCTTTTCTCTCAAACTTCTCCCTTTTTCACTCACTCAGACAAATCATGCAGAGACATTCAAATCAAATACTGACAGCATTCACACGGTTAAAATCACTCAAAATACGCTTTCATACGAGTATCTTGGACATGCCTTCCATAATCAGAAAGAGCAAGTCAAAAAGAAAAAAGAAAAAGAAAAACTGAAACCTCTCATCGTCTCACACACAGCTTCTCACCACACACACATAACTGAAAAATAAAACACACCAGCCTTTATGGCTCAAAATATATACATCTATCAAAATTCAGTCACTTACTATACATCCACTACAGCAACTCAAAACTTTATTTATAACCCTCTAATAAACATAAATGGCGTCTTAAACACACGCATTCAACAATGTTTGCAGCAGTACTTGTGAAACCAACTGTGGTTTAAGCAGTTCACAGCTTCTTAATTTGCATTTTATTGCCTTCTAGGACATTCTAGTCTCTAATTCCTCTGTTTTCATGTTATCTCTGTTTGACACACACAAACACCACAAACACACACTGCCTTAGACTCCTTTCACACAGAAATCTCCTTTATATTACACAGACGTCTTTTAATTACAATATCAACAATTATCAGGCCTGAGATTGCACAACCTACAGAATTTTGACAAATTTAAATTAACCCTCCAAGGGATAAACTCCAAGTTTTTTATTATCAATTACCCAGTATCAGGTCCAACCTGTCTCTGGTCTAATCTCTAAAATCCCTAACTCAATTTAAAACCGTCCAACGCCCAAGCTCCAAGCTTTGCTACCCAAAAAAGCGCAAATACCGTTCCAAACGGTCAAGTGGTCCAACCACTAGCTTATTTCAGGATGCCTTGTACCCCACGGTCAAGCCAAACCGAGCTAATCCTATTCACCAATAGGTCAACAATGTGCGTCCACATCGAGGAGGGATCGCAACGTCCGGGCTATGCGCTTCTTAACAGACACCGCTGTCGTTCTAGAAAAATTTATAATAATTTGAACCAACAATCTACACTCCCACACGAGAGTAAAATTCCGGCAGACCTATCCTTGTGGACATAGGGGACTCTAACCCACAAAATGACCATCACAAGATAGGGTCAGTGACCAATGGGACTCTAACCAACAAAATGACCAAATTCCCTACTTTCTACGTGAGACTCTAACTCACTTTAACTCTTTTCCTTTTCCTTTGGGACTTTAACCCGGTACTTTTACTTATAACTTATCATTACTTCAACCGGTAAACCTCATGAAAACTTCACCCAAATCAAAACAGACATTCACCAGTAATTTTCAGTGAGTAGACTTTTAATTTGGAATATCCAATTGGCACATTTTGGAAATAATTCAACAGGTAGTGCCTTACCTTTGAATAAGCCGGCTTATCTCCACTCACTTCGACCACTGACTCGTGTCTGCTCGTTCGAGCGCCTCGGACCCTCTCGGTCTCAATCTCCAAGTCTCTCCCCTCAACCCTCGGCCAATGCACCAAATGTTACGGGTCCGAAATTGAGGACGAGAGTAAAACAATCATGGTCCAGAAGAGGTCGATCAAACAATTGATTTTTAATGAATACACGCAGCGTGGGGAGACGTACACTGGAAACCATCAGTTGTAAATCCCCACCCAAAAATACACTTCAGATTGCTTTTATAACATCAGGGTATTATGACGCCCCCTCATGCGTTTACAAGCACATAATTTGCATCTTAAGAACATTCTTTGCCCCTTGTACAGACAATGATCTATTCTAAGAAATAAATGCAGACACAGAAGTTCCCCTTTCTGGCATCCTCTTTCAAATATGGTGATGATCTCAGGCCTTTGAGGTCCCCATGGACTTGTCCTCCTCTTTGCGTCACCTGTTGCTAGGCAAACTCAAATGCAACAAGAAGCTGAATACATTCAGGCCTTCACTCAAGCCTGCTTCTTGATTATATGTATTATTACAAATGCTTGTTATGTAGTTTAATGCGATGTTAATTAATACAATGGTAATGCCAATAATAAGTATAAGTAGCAGTAAAATATTCCTTATTCCACAAGCTTGACTCCATCCTCAACCCGAAAAGGCCCCACAAGCTCATCTTTGATGATACCAGCCCAAACCAGTACTCCACCTCCACCTTGCTGGCGTCTGAGTCGGACTGGAGCTCTCTGCCCTTTACCAATCCAGCCACGGGCCCATCCATCTGGCCCATCAAGACTCACTCTCATTTCATCAGTCCATAAAACCTTAGAAAAATCAGTCTTGAGATATTTCTTGGCCCAGTCTTGACGTTTCAGCTTGTGTGTCTTGTTCAGTGGTGGTCGTCTTTCAGCCTTTCTTACCTTGGCCATGTCTCTGAGTATTGCGCACCTTGTGCTTTTGGGCACTCCAGTGATGCTGCAGCTCTGAAATATGGCCAAACTGGTGGCAAGTGGCATCTTGGCAGCTGCACGCCTGACTTTTCTCAGTTCATGGGCAGTTATTTTGCGCCTTGGTTTTTCCACACGCTTCTTGCGACCCTGTTGACTATTTTGAATGAAACGCTTGATTGTTCGATGATCATGCTTCAGAAGCTTTGCAATTTTAAGACTGCTGCATCCCTCTGCAAGATATCTCACTATTTTTGACTTTTCTGAGCCTGTCAAGTCCTTCTTTTGACCCATTTTGCCAAAGGAAAGGAAGTTGCCTAATAATTATGCACACCTGATATAGGGTGTTGATGTCATTAGACCATACCCCTTCTCATTACAGAGATGCACATCACCTAATATGCTTAATTGGTAGTAGGCTTTCGAGCCTATACAGCTTGGAGTAAGACAACATGCATGAAGAGGATGATGTGGACAAAATACTCATTTGCCTAATAATTCTGCACTCCCTGTAAATACTCAGGGTTTGAGCCTTCACGCTCATAGATTCCACTCACCGAGGGGATGAAAAGCCAGTCAGCAGGAAAGTCTGGATGAACCCTCCTGAGGCAGCACAGTCTCGGAGAGCAGGGATGTGGAAAACAAATTCCCCTCCATGGAGATATTCTGAGCATAGGTAACAAAGCACGCTCGACATCGCTTTCCAGTCAGACCCCGCCACCAGAAAAGCCTAAGCTTCACCTGGATACCTGCTCTTCTTCCTCTCCTTCTACGTGGTCTGCGGGGACCGTTGAGGATGCCGGCCAGGGATACGGCCACTGGCGGAGAATGGAAAGTGCCGAAGGAGGAGGAGGATGAGACATCTTGAGCCATCATTGAAGATCGGATGGATAACAGCGTCAAACGATCATAAACCAAGGCAGCCAGTACATCATTGATACAAATAGAAAACAGCAGAGCAGAGGAAAACAGCACGACGAAAGAGCGTGACAAACTGCACCCGGCAGCGGCAAAGCCAAACACAGGCTCCATCATTCCGGAAGTAATAACCGCAATGAACTAAATTTTCACAGAGCAGAAAAACAGCATCACCATGATCGCAAAGATTTGTGTCATCGTTCTTCTTATTGTTGGTAAAGGAGGCCTTATTCTTGAAAGAGTTTTATATTCGTAAAAAGTGTAAACAAATATGAAACTGACAAAAGCTTTCTACACAGCCTGCAGCAATGCACAGACAATAACCTCAACTGCCCTAATAAAAACCACAGCTACTCCAACAACAACCACAGCTGCCCCAAAAACAACCACAGCTGCCCCATCAACTTCGTCTGCTATGTTCAACACCATCAGCTTTCTTTCATTAGTCTTGGTTCTGATGTCACATGTACTCAGCTCATATTGTTGACATTTTCTCTTCAAGTAAGTAAGTAAGTTCAGTTCTATTCCTTTGAAGGTTGTCATAAAAACTGAAGTATATACACATGTGAATATTTGAATTATTTAAATAAGCATGTTTGAATTCTTATTTATTGAGTGTTTGTGTGTGTGTGTGTGTGTGTGTGTGTGTGTGTGTGTGTGTCGCGCTAAACAACAGCAGGACGTTTAAGCTTGATCAGCTGTTGTTAGAATTTATTTAATATTAATTTCTAGTATCAGCTGATGTTTGCTGGAGCCACAGCTGTAAAGCTGCTGGTCATGATATCGGTTTGGTTATCTGGTGAGAGGGAAACATGAAGATGAAACCAGGAGATGTCCTTACTGAATCATCAGAGCTGAACAGGTGATGGAGAAACAGGTTTACCTTTTAGGTGACATGAATGAGTTGAAGGGAAGTTATGAACTGTTTCTGAGAGACAAATAACACCAGGATCCTTTTCTGTGTAGCTGACAGCTGGTAACTGTGCAGGGGCGGGTCTAGCAAAGTTTTGCCAGGGGGCCAGGTAGGGCATTAACAGGGAAAGGGGGGCAGCTGGAATCCACAGCTGTGCATGTTCATGGAGCTTGCATTTTCACCTGCTGGACATCACTACCTGACAAGTTTAACTGTCTTCAGAACATTGCAGAGGCCTTATTGACAGTATTGGGCTCTACATATCTGTGTGAGCAGATTTTCTCTCACATGAGTGTCCTCAGGTAGCCGTCTGAATACTGGACACTCGGAGACCTGTGTCTCTGAGTGGGAGACCAGAGATCACATTAACATGTGTATCTGTGTATTAACAAACATGCCATATTGGCTCAGTTTATTTTTCTTATCACTGTTGTGAGGAGACCATAAATAGCATTTGCATTTTCTGTTGTACAGTTCATTTGCTGTTCTTGTTATGGATAAAAAGTCTTTTTTTGTTTCAAAATAGCTGATAACTATTCGCTGATAGCTGCCAACATCTGCAAACAAATATAATTGTATAAAGTTGTTCTAAATAGTGTGTAACTGTTAATATAGAGCGTTATTAAATTTATTGCTAATGCAATTATATGGCACACTGACTTCTGAGGAATTTTTAGATGGCACTCATCATCAGAAAGGTTGCCGACCCCTGATCTAGTGTCTCAGAGCCCTCATGCAGAAAAATATGAAAATCATAAATGCAAAAACAAAATGGTACAAATCTGAAGTAATCCACACAGCATGATAAAACAAACAGTGTGACATGCACTAAATTAACAGGAAAACATAAATATTAAACTACTGCAACCGTACAATTTTTAAAAAAGCAATTCACATAACAGATCTGAGTGAGTTTAAACCTTCCAGGAAGATGCTGTTGGAAATTTAAAAGCACAATAATTTATTCAAGAATGAACCTAAACTGGCATTAAATAGACACAATCTTTGGTCATAAACTTTAGTCGGCAAGCGTCCAGGACAGTATTGAAGTTCCACCCTTATTTCTTCTAGCTTACTTAAAATACATAGATATTTATTAATGTTTATTAAACATGTTTTATGTTCAGATGACTCACAGTTTGTTAAGTAAAAGCACAATGATGATTAGTATCCACTCCAGCCTCCATTCAGTCTTTATACATGGATTTAATAAAGGCTGTTCTAGTTTGTGAGGTGTGTCTCAATGTCACACAGAAAAAAACAAGCCTCAACATGACCTGACATAAAAAGCAAATTCCTGTATATTCCTGTTGTTATATCAGAGTGTTTTTATTTGTGTTGTAGATGCTTCGGTTGTTTTTTTTAAAGAACATATTACACATATGTGTGTGTTGTGATCTTTGGTAGATATCTTCGGATTGCTGACAGATCATTCCTCTATCATGACTCACCACATTGTAGAAACATGTCATCATCATAGAATTAAAGGTGACACAGGACAGGTTTTACTGTGACGTAGCTGCCGGTGACGTGTTGTCTCCTGTTTGACGGATGTGTGGCATTCTTCAGTGAAGACTCAACCACCTCGAGTCTACCCTGAGGAAAATGCTTAAGCTGCTAATTCCAAGCAGCTGTTAATGCGTAGACTAAACTATGAGTTGTGGCTGAAAGAAGCAGCTTCAGTGTCATGCTTCAATAACCACACCTCATATTACTGAAGTGTTGGAGACCAGCCAGATCAAACCTGCTCAGCTACTTTTTTTGAAATGCTGTCTTTACTGCTGTTCCATATGTTAGAATAACTTCAGACTTCAGAGCAAGGTACAACATCATATACATATTTAAGATGATGTACCTGCAATTAAAAAAATGTAATCTAAACTGGTAGATAAGTAGGTAAAAGAAAAAAAATTATTACATTACTGAAGAACTCAAAGACAACAGATCCTCTTTTGGCAGTTGTCACTCAAATTATAAATGAAGCTATTTAGAGGGCGTATTTATCTTTGTCCTTAAAACTGTAGTTGTTCCTCCAGTATATAAAGCTGGAGACAAAGATCAAGTGATTTTACCTGGGTTTTTCTGAGGTTATTGAATAAGTAAAGCAAGCAGCTGAAAGACCATACAGAAAGACAAACCCTGCTTCCTTCCATGCAATCTGGATTTAGAGCATTCAACCGAAACTGCATGTTGTTACTTTACTGGGATTCCTAAGTCCCAACTTTGATAAAGGAGGGATAGTAAGTGCAGTAGTTTTGGTCTTGGGTAAAGCAGTTGACTCTGTAAATCAGTTCAGTAATTGGATTAGATCTTAATTAGCTGATCGCATTCAATGTGTCCAAATGAACACGACTGTACAGTTAGAGTGCTTGAAGGACCGATTTTAGGACCTCAGTTATTTAGCTTGTGCTTCCATTGCTGTGTGAGAATGCGGAAATTCTCATCTATTAGAACAACAGTCTTTTTCCTGCAAAGCATTGATCTGTGGTGAGATTATTTTTTGTGAAAAAGGAGTTGAATACAGAAATTGTAAAAAGAAATTCTAATTATTTAGGCAATCTAAGTCTGTTACTACTTATAAAACTTATTTTTATGTTTTAAAAACTTACATACAGCTGGTGCTCAGAAAATAACCGGAAGCTGAATGTCCTTAAAACCAAAGAACTCATAATGGACTTCAGGAGGCACAGTCAGGTCCACTCCCCTGACCCCTATCGTGAGCAAATGCTTCGAGAAGCTGGTCAGGGACTTCATCTGCTCCGCACTTCCCGACTCACTGGACCCTCTACAGTTCGCATACCGCCACAACAGGTCCACTGATGATGCCATAGCCCTGACACTCCATGCTGCCCTGTCACACCTGGAGAAGAGAGACACGTATGTGAGAATGCTGTTTGTAGATTACAGCTCAGCATTCAATACCATCGTTCCCTCAAAGCTGGACAGGAAACTGCAGGATCTAAGACTGAGCAGCTCCCTCTGCAGCTGGATCCTTAACTTCCTGTCTGACAGACGCCAAGTGGTCAGACTGGGCAGCACCACCTCATCCCCCATCACACTGAACACTGGTGCTTCACAGGGGTGTGTACTGAGCCCTCTCCTGTACTCACTCTACACCTACGACTGCACGGCCACTAACAACTCCAACATCATTGTGAAGTTTGCGGACGACACTACAGTGGTGGGTCTTATCACCAACGGTGATGAGACGGCCTACAGGGAGGAGGTCAGCGCCCTGACCCACTGGTGTCAAGACAACCATCTCACCCTCAACGTCGCAAAGACAAAGGAGCTGATAGTGGACTTCCAGAGGTGCAGAGGAGTACACACTCCCATCATCACCATCAACGGCGCCGCTGTGGAGAGAGTGAGCAGCTTCCGCTTCCTTGGTGTACATCTGGCTGAGGATCTCACATGGTCAGTACACATAGACAAAACAGTGAAGAAGGCGCAGCAGCGCCTCTTCTTTCTCAGGAGACTGAAAAGATTCGGCATGAGCCCCCGCATCCTCAAGACCTTCTATCGCTGTGCCATTGAGAGCATCCTCACTGGATGCATCACCACCTGGTATGGCAACAGCACCGCTTACAACCGCAAAGCTCTCCAGAGAGTAGTGCGGTGTGCTGAACGGATAGTTGGAGGTGAGCTTCCCTCCCTCCAAGACATCTACAGGAAGCGGTGCCTGAGGAAAGCGGGGAGGATCATCAAGGACTTGTGGAATTAAAGAAATTGCTTTACTGCTACAATATATATTCTTTAGCATTAGCATCGCATTAATAATATCACATATAGCTTTAAGATGGCATGGAGACATTTAACACACTGACACCATATTAATCTTTATTACAGGTGCAGTTATAACCATTTTTATATTGTCATATTTCTATACACACATTGCAGTCCTGTGCTTATAAAGAGTTGAAGCTTTCCCAGGTAGTTGAAGGTCTCAAGCTTCATTCAGCATGATGTCTGGGTGACCCATTGGTTAAGAAGCCGGGAGCTTAAGAAAGAATGCACACATGCTTACAAAACACATATATATATATACCACATATAACCTAGCAACAGATTTGAGCATAGGCCTGAATGTATTCAGCTAACATGCGGCACTAGAGTTTTCTTGACAACAGGTGACGCGTGGAAAGGACCAGCCCCTGGAGACCTCAAAGGCCTGAGACCATTGCCTTGGTTGGAAGAAGATGCCAAAAAGAGGAACCTCTGTGTTTGCATTTAATTCTTAAAATACATGAATGTTCTGAACATGCAAATTATGTGCTTGTAAATGCATGAGGGGGCGTCATAATACCCTGATATTATAAAAGCAATCTGAAATGTATTTTGGGCGAAGATCCTTGCTGATGTGTGCAGTAACTATCTTCCCGCGCGTGTGCTTAAATAAAATCATTGTTCTGACCCAACCCTTCTGGACTGTTCTGGTTTTGTATCTCCCCCCAATTTCGAACCCTTAACATTTGGTGCATTGGCCGGGGTTGAGGTGAGGAGAATTGGTTGGAGGTTTGGACGTCCGAGGGGGGTCGCACGGACAGAACCGGTGATCGAACTGAGTGGACAAAGGGCAGCCCATGTAAAAGGTAGGCACTACCTGTTGAATTATTCCAAAGTGTGCCGAATTGGATGTTGAAATTAAAGTCTACTCATTAGATTACTAGTAAATGTCTGTTTTGATTTTGGTGAAAATTTCATGAGAATTGAAATTGAAATAATGATAATGAAACGTTAAGTGACAGTATTGATTAAAGAAAAGCAGTTGGACTGCTAAGAAAATTTAATGCAGTTGGACTGGTAAATTATTTAGTATGATAGGTAATTGGTGAAATATTTGTGACAGTAAAGTCTCAATTGAATACAAAGCCGGGCTTGGACATCAATAACATTACGTCTGTAATTTTATGGGGTGTTTTTAAAGTCGCACAGCAAGAAGGTCCTGAGATCAATTCCACCATCAGGCCGGGGTCTTTCTGTGTGGAGTTTGCATGTTCTCCCCGTGTTTGCGTGGGTTCTCTCCGGGTACTCCGGCTTCCTCCCACCGTCCAAAGACATGCAGCTTGTGGGGATAGGTTAATTGGATAATCCAAATTGCCACTAGGTGTAAATGTGCGAGTGAATGTGAGTGCGAATGGTTGTCTGTCCCTGTATGTTAGCCCTGCGACAGACTGGCGACCTGTCCAGGGTGTACCCCGCCTCTCGCCCTATGACAGCTGGGATAGGCTCCAGCGCCCCCCGCGACCCTGAAAAGGATAAGCGGAAGCGAATGGATGGATGGATGGATGGTTTTTAAAGTATTATAAAGTATTTTAGAACGGCAGTTGGACTGCTAAGAAGTGCATGGTTCGGAGGTGACGCTCCACATTTACTGGCGACGGTCATGAATTCCTTGGGAAGGGATAGTCCGATTGGCAATCGTGGGCAACTGAGGACGGCCCAAAATAGCTACTGATTAGATCAGTTTGCCGTTTACAACGGTATTTGCGCTTTTTTGGGCAGTAAAGCTTGGAGCTTGGGCGTTAGACGCTTTTAAAATTGAGTTAGGGATTTTAGAGATTAGACCAGAGACAGGTTGGACCTGATACTGTGTAATTGATAACAAAAAACTTGGAGTTTGTCCCTTGGAGGGTTAATTTAAATTTGTCAAAATTGTTGAGGTTGTGCAATGTCTGGCCTGATAATTGTTGTTATTGTAATTAGAAGACGTCTCTGTATTATAATGTAAAAAGTTTTTATGTATAGAAAGTCTGTGTACAAGACAAATTTGCAGATGCTATCCTATTTTAAGACTGTATGTCTGTGTGTATGCAAGTGACCCAGCTGTGACTTTCTTAGATTACCACTGACTTTGAGTGTGACTTCCTCTTTTGAATTTAAAATGCGACATTCGTGTGCACTGATCCAGAACTCTAACAGTGAATGAGACAGGATGTAATTTTAAATTGAAACATTGAGAAAATATAGAAGATTTGAGCAGGGTCCCATTTTAAATATATGTAACCAATGGATGGTCCTGACATCCCTTTGTCCGAATTGGAGGGTAATTTAGCCGAATTATTTTTGGTAGTTAGTTTAAGACCAGTACCTGAAGGTATTGCAACAGAGGTTTTTATTTCCTGTGAAACAGTGGATGTTCCCTATGAATATCGCACAACTATGGTAATAGCAGAAGAACAACTGGCTGATTTTTTGATTGATGTCATGTATATTGCACAAGGTGTAATTCATCTGGTTTATAGATCTTATGACCCTTCTTATGGGCGTTAAATTGCATGGCGACTCGAACATTGTTATCACAGTGACAACTTGTTGATTAAATTAAAATAAAGGAGGTTTGATGAAGTGATCTTCTTGTGTGGTAATAAGTGGCCATTTTGTGCATTTACAGAACATGAAATTTACTATTAATTGAAGAAGAGACTTAGTGGGTGCGGTCACTTCCCTTTTTTCTCGGGGCCTTTCTTGAAGGCCTCACACGCACTTACAATTTGAGATCTAGTTCCTCTTTTGCAGTGGGCAGTATGTTGAACTGTTTTTTATTAATTTCTACAACCACACACATGGTTGAAGTGCCTGCCTTTGACTTAGAGTTTGAAATACTGAATATTCATATGCGCATTGTTATTTTTTGTTGAGTTAAAGCATTAAACCATTTCATGACGCCCCCTGGCTATGATTTGACAGTTTATATGTACAGTATGTGTGCCAGTGAGAGAGCAGAAGGCAGGTTATTGTAAGAATGTGTGTCTGTGTCTATTCAAATGAGATGCCTGTGAATTTCTTAGATTAAAATTTCTTAGGGTAACATTTTAGCAGCATGTCTGGAAATAGACATGTTTGACTTAGGATCTTGTCAAGTCAAATATACATGGACAGGAAACGTGGGTCACGTTAGTTGTCGATGCCATGCTGTAATTTCAGATACTCATTACGGCTTTTTAGTAACTGCAGTAATAAGGCGATCACAAGAAGAATTATTTGACTTTACACGTCGCAGTATTATTATATTTAAGGTCCTGGAATTATACTGTAGGCCGGATAGAGATCCCACTGAGGCTGAACGTGTATTTCCGGCCTTCTGCGCAAGTGCATTCAGGGATTTTGAAATACAGTACCAGTGGACCGGCTGAATTCACGTCTAGTTTTGTACGAGGATTATTCTACTGTAAATAAAAACTCAATGATATAAGCTATACATTACATGGAGGAAGTACACGATGGAGTTTCTGGATTAGATCGCAGAGATATGACTGGCTTCACGTTCAGTCTTGTGTTGACTCCGGTAACGGACGCGCAGTCCGTGCAGGTGGAAACGGAGGTGCGTGTTTGTTGTGAAACAGAGGACGCAGAGTATGATTATAGTATAACTGTGTACTTAACTGAAGTAGAATTCCCTATGTTATTGAATGAATGTTTACGTTTGGTAGAAACCCTACGTCAGATAGTGGAACAAAATAGTGAACAACCGGGAGAATCTTAGAGACACAAACAGTACTGAGTTAAAAGGTTATATGGTGTTTTTGGTGAGCTCTTATGTAATGCCTTTGATACTTATGTAATTACCCATATTCCACAGATAACCTTTTGTATGGTAGCCAATTCAATAGACAATAAACATTATTCGCTTTTACTGGGGGGTGAAATACAGTCAGATAGAAATATGTTGATTTTCGGGTCCTGTAGGATTGAGATAGTGCCATTAGGAGAGGATAGGCTTAAAGTGAGTTGTGTTTGCCATGGTGAAACGGTGGAAGAACCTTATGAGTTTTCCATTACAGATGACATTAGAGAATCAGAGTTAGAAGAGTGGTTGAGTAGGACCTTGGCACTGTTTGTCATGATAGCTGACCTGTGCGAGAGAGCAGGTACTAGTGACTGGGTACCACCAGAGGAGAGCCCCGCGGAAGACACGTGATGAGGGTTTTATATGTTATTTTGACGGGCCCTGGAGGTGATCATTGTTGTGTTTATACGCCTCGGGGTTCTCTATGTGATTTTGCCTTGTTTTGTATGTGATGTTTGTTGTGCCTAGACATCTCTGACCAAGAACTGAGCTGCACGTTGAAACGGTTCAGTGCATTCACACACACTTGGGGTGTGATTCTGTCTTCTTTTATCACTATAGTTACGACTTTCACAGGGGGAGGCCTGGTTTCTCTCTTGAAGTTAAAAATAATGTGGATTTGTGTGTATTTGGTTCCTGTGACAATAAGTACATTTGAGATACTTGATTTTGAGTTCGAAATTGTGGCTATTGACTGTTATGTTGTGATATTTTATTAAATTAGCTTAGTAGAAGTGCTGCTTGGTCCCTGGGGAGCTTGGGCCTGGTTCCTGTTTTTCACTGGTGCGTGGTGTGCAGCTGGCCTGCTTTCGGAGAAAACACAGTGAAGCTTTTCAGGAGTTAAATGGGTTGGAGATAACATAAAACACATATATGTGTCATGACTGGGGCAGCAGTCGTATGAAGGTGAGAAAGGAGGATCCAATAGCAGACAGTGGCGGAGGTGCAAGTGGGTTTTATTTACAGTGCACAAAACCAAGGTGTGGAGCAGAACCGAACATAAACCTAAACTGGGAAAACTAATACAAAAAGGAGGACACGGAGCGAGGAGCAGAGAGACATGGAGAAACACGGGATAATGCGGAGTACACAGAGATTCACAGAGAAACACAGACGACGCGACGAGGAGCACAAGCAGAGACGCAGTATAAATACACACATCAGGTAATCAGGAAATAGCACACAGGAGGGTAAACAGCTGGAACTAATGGACATAACGAGACACAAACCTACAAAGTAAAACAGGAAACACACAGACTGTTTTACACAACCAACTGGGGACATGAACAGAACACAGAGGAGAGACACAGGTAGGGATGATAGAAACACAACTCAAACCCTAAGAACAAATACAAAACAGCAGAAACTGGAAAATAATAACAATAAACTCAAAACGCTGGGTCATAGACCCAGGAACATGACAATATGTATACGCACTACAACTTAATTAAGGGTTTTTTGGGTGCATTTTCAGTGACAAACTACAGTTCCTTGCACAGTACGTTCGGGGTGTTGTCAAGGGGTTGGTTGTGACGACTGCTGAAATAAAAACTGAATTGTGAGTCCTGAGTTCACCGTTGTGTGTGTGTCACCAAGCAGGAGAAAAGAGGAAGTGACTGTTAGAGCGGTGAGACGGGCTCTGAGACTGAACAGGGAAGCGTCTGGGGGTTACTCGGTGGGAGGAGCCGACAGCAGCCATTTTGAAGAGGTAAGTGTTGTCTTGCAGGGAGAGACACAAAATGGCGGACAGCTCGGCCAGCGGGCAGAGGCGTTACAAACCACTGAAGGATCAGGTGGAACAGCTAAAAAGGGCCATACGGATGGCCTGCCCAGGTACATGTAAAGAAGCAGAAAAGGAGTGTCAAGCCATGGAAGCTGAGGTAAGCAAACTTTTTCAATCCCAACAGAAACGGCCAGATGATAGGGTGTCCCTGGACCTTGTGCTCAAAACTGAAGGGGAGAGATGTGAAAAGAAATTGAAAGATTTACAGGAGGAAGCTGGAGGCCGCTCAGTCAACAGGAAAACAAAAAAGGAAATGAAGGCCCTGAAGTCAATGCATGGCAATTGCTGTAAGTGGATGATGATGTGCAATGCAGTACCGTCCTGGATGAGGGAAAAAGTGGAAAAGATTGAACTCCTGTCAACTGAACCTGGAAAGCAGGAGGATCAGAAGGCAAAGGGAATGGAGGACATGGTGAGTATAATGACAACTTTGCGCCAGTTACAGGAGGACAACAAAAAGCTGGAGGATCAGATGACAAAACTCACCTCTAAGGAGGAGGAAGCAAACAGACAACACACACCAAAAATATACCCATGGATTCCGCAACTGCCCAGTGCCCCGCCTCAGGCTCTTCGAGTTGAGGCCCCACCACCTTACGTGATGCCTATGATGACTTTTGAAGGAGGACAAGTGCGTGGCCCAGATGGACAAACTGGCATTGTGCTTGGAGGAATTGCAGACGTCAGATACACAGGCACAACCACAGCAACCCACGCCGAGGAGGTGACAGCAGTGGGACTACAGACCACGGAGGATGGAGGGACACAGGCGGCTTCAGCCACAAGTGAAGGCGTGATCTCGCCTGACCATGTCCCAAACATGGAGGACTTATCAGGACAAGCTGTGAGGCCTGGGGAGTCAGTCAGTCACAGCGAGGCTCCACTCACACCCCTGACTGAAGACATGAACTCACCAGACGGGGTAATTAGAAGACCAGAGTTTGTTGAGTTGCCGACCCCGAGGAGAAAGGCACAGCTGCAGCCAGGTAAGTCAACTACAGTGAAGGAAGACCATTGGGAAGGACAAGTACATGGGCGGATGCATGAGGACCGAGACGCTCTACTGGCGGTTGTTGAGACACTGACCCTTGTGAAACAGAAAGCCCTGAAGGAACTTGCGGAGGAACAAATTAAAAACCGTGGGACTTCATCAGAAGAAGAGACTGAAGAAGAGGAAGCCATTCCAGCAGAAGCGGCCTCTGACCCAGGCATAAGCATCAAACTGCGCAACAGAAGAGTGAGCAGAGAACCAAGCACAAAACGGAAATCCAGTGGCAGAGGACAACGCCAATCCGTGTTTGACGTCCCAAGGGGCTCGGAAAAGACCAGGAAGAGCAAGGAAGTGAATTTCAGGGATGAAGCCACAACAACAACTTTGAATTTGCCACTGATAATGGGCCCCAAACACGAACCAATCTATCGCGCATACAAGGTAAGAGACCTGGACGCATTGGTCAAACAACTGCCACCCATCACAGAGGGAGGAGCAAGATGGTTGAGGAAACTGAACATGTTGACGGAAGGAGACGAAATTGCGATTGGAGATTTCCGTGCTATTTCTGGAAGGAGTATGCTTGGGTGTGGCCTGGCAGACGTGGAAGAAATCACCGGAACGACTCGCTACGCCAACGACATGCCATACCGTGAAGTGCAAAGTGACCTAGCGGACGCAGTTCGTGAGAAGTACCCGACCCCCAACACGGGAGCCAGTCCTAAAATAATTTGGGATCCACAACACACACCCAGTGAGTTTTTAGCAAGAGCAAAGGAGCAGTGGATGTCCGAAACGGGAATACACCCCGGAAGGGAAGGAGAAAGTCGGGCGTGGTTCCGTGCTGCGGTCCTTGCAGGGTTGCCCAAGCAAGTGAGAACTGATTTAGAAAAGAATCCAGACTTTGCTGTTGCAGATTCCACCCAATGGGAGCGGCACGTGACGCACAGATTGATGCTGGAGCAAGATGACGTGAAAAAGCAGAGGAAGGAGTTGGAGGAAGCGCAGGCGTTGCTGTTAAAACTACAGCTGGCAGAGGCAAAGACTAAAGTGAGCGACAAAAAGAAAGAGGTCAAAGAGGCCACAAAGAAAATAATGGTGGTAAAGCCCCAGCCTGGTCCCGTGCCTGAATGGCCAGATCTGGATCCCAACGTCTACCCTGATGACCGCTGGCCCATCAATGCACCAAGGCAGCGACAACCCGCGGGGAATTGGGGACCTATGGGACCGTTCAGAGGGCGTGGTGGATCCGCAGGGAGAGGACAAAGGGCTCGTGGTACGGGGAATCCCAGCAACACGTCATGGAATGCCTGTCTGAGATGCGGAGCAGAAGGACATTGGGTGCGTGACTGCCCGGAACCGCCCCTAAACTATCGAGGGCGAGGCTACCAAACCCAGGCACGCGGAGCTCCCAGAGGAAGAGGTGCATACAGAGGAGGGCATCAAGCCCCAAACCCAAGTGCAGCGCCAGTCGCTCAGTATCCAGTGGCTGACTGGAACTGGGAGGAGGAGCAATACTGACGGGGCCCTGAAAAACCCGACGGCGTGGGGATGGCAGATCCCATGCTGTCAATGACCGTGGAAGGAACACAACTGACCTTCCTGGTGGACACTGGAGCAACTTACTCAACACTGAGAGCCACACCAAACAGTGCAACACTCTCCAACCACACTGTGACTGTGGTGGGTTTTTCCGGGGTCCCGATGACTCTGCCATTAACTGATCCAGCCCTGACAAAGCTGGGAAAACAAACTTTGAAGCACCAATATGTGGTGTCCCCACAAGTGCCTGTAAATCTCATGGGCAGGGATCTGCTCGTGAAACTGGGAGCCACTATCATGTGTTCTGCAGATGGGCTTACTGTCAGTCTTCCAGGAGGAAAGGAGTTCCCGTGCCTGGGGACAATTTCAAAGAACCAATATCTGGTCCAAGACTCTGAACAAGCTACAGCCGACATATACTGGGGAAGGCTAGTAGAAGACGGCATTCTCAGACAATATCAGCTGTGGAAACCCTGGATAATGAGCCTGGCCGTCTACACCCCGCCGCGCGATCCATACCACGTCACTCTTTTTTATGACAGGGACGACGACGACACGTACCGAGAAAGCTTTCAATCTGACCTTGAAGGTCAAATTTGGAACGTGCGTAGCCACAATATCTATGTTGGCCCGGAAGGAGTAGCAGCGGCTGTGAAACTGACGGACGAACAACTGCCTTGGTACGAGATGGGATCAGATTCAGCTCCTCATGTCACATTGGCGGTCCACATAGGTCATCAGGCTAGAGAAATGGGACCGATGGTCAAGCGGGCGCTGGATAACGCTTGGTGGCAAAGCACTCAGATTCCAAATGTATGGTATGCGCCAAAGTGCAAAACGTACCGAATCACCTGTCTGTCTAATGATGCAGTGGTTCTGGAACATCAGGAAATCTCAAGAACACATGGCAGGGAAAGAACTGACCATCCTGATGCAGTCGCCGCGCTTTCACAACTGCCTGACACTCTGTGGTCGACGGGGCCTACTGACGTCGGCCTCGCTACCTGTTCACCTGTCTTGTTTCAGCTGAAGTATGAGGCGCCAATTAATAGACCACAGTACAGACACAAACCAGAAGCTGAGGAAGGAATTGCAGAAACCATTGAAGGGCTACTGAAAGTAGGTGTGCTTGAGCCTTCACAGTCATTTTGGAACACACCTATTTTGCCAGTGGAGAAGCACGGGACAGGGAAATACAGGATGGCACATGACCTGAGGGCCATTAATGCCATACTGCGCACTGACACTGTGCCTGTGCCAAACCCATACACGGCTTTAACCGCCATCTCATGGGACCAAAAGTGGTTTACATGTATTGATCTTGCTAATGCTTTCTTTTGTCTCCCATTACATGAGTCACTGAGGGACATTTTTTCATTCACATACAGAGGCCAGAAATACAGATACACACGCCTGCCACAAGGCTTTGCACTGTCCCCAGGCATCTTCAATCAGGTGCTGAAGGATGCATTGTGACCATGCCACCTGCCTGAAGGCTGTACACTAATACAGTATGTTGATGATCTTCTCATTGCAGCCAAGTCAGCATCAGCCTGCACAGTGGCCTCGCTGGTGGTACTGAACCGATTGGCAGAATGTGGATTCAAAGTAAGTAAAGAAAAACTGCAGTTGGTCCGACCAGAAGTAACGTTTCTGGGCCGTGTAATCGCACACAGGTCAGTGGGCCTGATGAACACACACAGAGACCAGATTCTGACACACCCTAAACCAAGAACTGTCAAGGAGCTCCTTTCTTTTCTTGGTTTGACAGGTTACAGCAGACAGTTCATTCCTAACTATGCAGGCAAAACGGCCCCTTTAAGGGACCTGATAAAAAAGGTGGGCGTTCGAAACCTTAAGGCTGAATTGCCCTGGACGCCAGCCACAGAAACAGCGTTCATTTCACTGAAACAAGATCTGTCAAGGGCCACAGACCTTGCCACGCCCAACTATGACGAACCATTTTACCTTGATGTTTCTGAAACAAGTGGGGTTGTAAATGGGGTGTTGTTTCAGAAAAAAGGAGGAGGTAGAGATGTGCTTATGTATGTTAGCATAAGATTAAATCCAACAGAGGCCAGGCATCCCACATGCACACAACACGCAGCTGGGGTAGCAAAAATCATCCAGAAAACAGCACATGTAGTGAGAGAACATCCACTAAAAGTGCTCACCACACACAGTGTAGTAGCCTATGTGAACTCACAAGCCTTCACCATGACACCACTGACACAACAGAGGTTGAGCAAAGTCCTAGACGCTCCAAACTTCACATTCACACATGAAGGAATCAATATGGCAGACTTGATGGGGTCAGGGGAACCACACGACTGTGCCAAAAAAGCTGAAGCTGAAGAGAAAGTCAGAGAAGACCTGAAAGCGGAGCCCATCCCCGGAGCTGAGGACTGGTTCACAGACGGCTGCTGTCACCGTGATGAAGAAGGACTGAAAGCAGGCTACGCTGTGGTTTGCAGAAGAGGACAAAACTATGAGGTAAGAGAAGCTGGAAGAGTCGAGGGTCAACAGTCAGCACAGAGGGCTGAAGTAATAGCTCTGACTCGAGCCCTCAGACTGGCCAAGGACATGAAGGTGAACATTTACACTGATTCAGCTTATGCGTTTGGGGCAGCTCACGTGGAACTTGCTCAATGGAAGAGAGCAGGTTTCAGAACAGCAACTAATGCCCCAATATGCCATAAGAAGGAAATGGAGGAACTGGAAGAAGCTCTGAATGACCCAGACGAGGTAAGTATCATAAAATGCAAAGGACACTCTCAGGAAAACACAATGGTGGCCAAAGGGAACCAGAAAGCAGATGAAGCCGCAAAAGAAGCTGCAGGCTACAAAGGACGAAGGCAAATGGTGGAGGTCACTGCTGAGGAGGAACCAAGCACTGATGTGTTGGAGGAAGCCAGACAGGCTCAGGAAGGAGCCACCCAAGAGGAAAAGGAGGTGTGGCAGAACCGAGGAGCCCGGAAAGAAGGAGGTCTGTGGCGAGGACCTCACGGGCGACCAGTTCTAACAGCTAAGCTGGCTGAAAAGAAGGTAAGTGAGGCGCACGGGCTTGGCCATGTAGGAGTGACACAGATGGAGAGAAACTTGTGTCACTGGTGGCACCCTGAGCTGAGAAACATGATAAAGGAGAAAGCCAGAACTTGTCTAATTTGTGGGGCACACAATCCAAAGCCAGCGGTGAAGCCAGAAACAGGTAAGTTCCTCATGCCAGAGAGGCCCAGAGAAGAAATCGTGATTGACTTCACCGACATGATCGATCCAGGACCGGGAGGAGTCAGGTATTTGCTGGTGTGTGTGGACGCTCTGACCGGATGGCCAGAGGCGTGGGCGACTAAAAGAGAGGACGCGAGAAGCGTCATTAAATGTCTGATCAACCACTACATACCAAGGCATGGGTTTCCCAAGAGAATTAGGTCAGATAATGGAACCCATTTCAGGAATCAAGATCTGGCAAAGGTGGAGAAAATGTTGGGAGTCCAGCATAAGTTTGGGACAGTGTATCATCCGCAGTCCCAGGGGAAGGTAGAAAGAATGAACCTAAATTTGAAGAACAAACTAGCGAAGATCTGTGCACAGACAGGGTTAAACTGGGTTGCAGCCCTGCCAATTGCTTTGATGACCATAAGATGCTCTGTTAACCAATCGACAGGTTTCACGCCCTACGAGCTGCTGACAGGACGGCAGTTTCCGGCCCCCTGGACAGTGGTCCTGGCGGAGCAGCCCAGAAAAAGTAACAGGTCTCATGCTGAATATTTTAATGAGTTGAAAGCTCTTGTGTCCAGTTTCACAACACAGGTTACCTCTGGAGGACCCACAGCAGAAAAGGAGGTCCCAGATGCAAAAGCAGTGTGGCTGAAAGTCATCAAGCGGAAGTGGAAAGAACCCCGTTGGACCGGTCCGTACGAGGTGACTGCCCGGACGGCCACAGCGGTCCGACTGAAAGGGAAAGGCGACACCTGGTTCCACTGGACGCAGTGCGCTGCAGCAGAGGAGAGCTTGGTGCAAGACAACCCAGCCATACTAGACACGGGTGCCAACGAGAATCAGAGGCAGAATAAATCCTCTCACCTGTGCAACGGGCCAACCAGTAGTCCACCTGGAAGGCCGAAGCAAGAAGAACAGCCAAGGAGGAGATCGCCACGTCAACACAAAGGAGTGGTAACAAATTAAGGAGAAGAAAAGGAATAAAAGCTTATGCTAAAAATACAAATCTCACACAACACAATGCACTCACACGAATCAGATACACGTAATGGGACACGTGAAGAGAAGAAATTGGTAAAAATGCTTCTCACAACCACATGCTTGCTATATCAGATAGTATTAGTTATGGCCGTGTGTTTTCTTGTGTATTTTTTGCAGACCGCCCCAGGTAACCTGTCTGAGCACGGAGGCCAGTCCAGCCCAACACCCACTGAGAAACGGAGCACTGAGATGGGGCTGTTGAAAAGACCTAAGCGTGAGGTGTCAGGTAAAAGGGATGATTGTCTCAGCGCATATAATGGCATAGAACTGGACTACGTTAAAGGGTCCACAAGCTCATACACGTTTGATCTGTGTGAAGTGATCAATTGTAAAGGAGCAAACAGCAGCTGGAGGGGATACGATGTGTGGGTTTGCAGTCACCCTGATATTTGCACCCGGGGAGGGAACCCTCACTCCAGCCGGGGAATCCGCCCTGTACTGGCGTCATACACAGCAGGACAGTGGTGTGCCCCTGGCTGGGGGAACGTGGTAAGTTGGACCGGAGTAGGGTGGCAGCCACATGTGCCTGAGGGATTGAAGGGAATAGCAATTCAGAGGGATTTTTCTGCTGCTCAAAACCCGATCACACTGTCTCTGGGCCCCTGGGACACTCTGCCCAGGTCAGAGAGCCCAGGAAATGTGTTCTACCTGGTAATTGGAGTAGACGTCTCAGGTGCAGATCCAATAGGGGTAATTAGGATAAACTTAGTCAATCCCATAAATAACAATGTAACTAACTCTGTCACAAACATTACAGGAAAAGGAGGGGATGGGTCGCCAACCGCCACAACAGAGAAACACGAACCAAAAGGCAGACGAGTGCTGACGGTCGATTATACTAGGTTGAAGCCTCAGGATTTAATCGAGCGTGCCACCGGTTTCAGTGACAGTAATCTCTGGCTGGACTGGGTGGCCCAAAATGCTAAAGAACAACAGGTATCTAACTGTGTTGCTTGTGCTTCAGCTAGGCTGCGGTTGTTTACAGAGCCCGCTCCACTGTACCCAGAGGACAAGTGGGGGTACGACTGCATCCTGCGACTTACTAGAGAAGCGGTGAGTACTGGCAACTGTTCCATCTTGGCCAGCCTCTGCCCGCCAATTGACAAGCAGACACAGGTAGGACCGTTCACAAGTAAAAAGATAACTATACGTGTTTTAAGTTCTCCACAGATAACATGAGATACAGGCTGGGAGAGATTGACCCTAGCTGGTGCTCTGTGACACTCACAGGGAGGACCACTAATATTAGAAACGACTCGAGCATGGTAATTGGCACGTGGGCAAGAAGTGGGTTATATTATTATTGTGGGCAGAAAACTATTTTGGTTCGTGTTCCTATGGGAAGTGTCGGGACGTGTGCTATGGTGAGATTGGGAGCTCCACTGATGCTAATCGGAAACAAAGTAAAAGTCATACCACAAAGAAATACACGCACATTGGCAGCTAAACGTAAGAGACACGTATTGAGAAATAGAGGGACTCAGGGGACACATGCATACGACCCTAGAATGGATTCACCCACCTGGATTGATTCCATAGGAGTGCCCAGGGGGTTCCAAACGAATATAAACTGGTGGATCAGATAGCTGCTGGTTTTGAAAACTTACCAATAATCTCTGCTCTTTTCCAGTGACCCCAAACAAGAATGTGGACAGAATAAACTATGTTCATTATAATGTGCTGAGACTCTCAAACCTAACCAGAGACGCCATGGAGGGATTAGTGGAGCAATTAGGGCCGACCTCATTGATGGGGGTCCAAAATCGGATGGCCCTGGACATGTTGTTGGCGGAACGGGGAGGGGTCTGTGCCATGTTCGGCGATCAGTGCTGCACCTTTATCCCCAACAACACTGCCCCAGACGGCTCAGTTACCCGAGCTCTGGAGGGCCTTAAAACTCTGTCTAGAACCATGCACGAAGATTCAGGGATTGAAAATCCCCTGGAGGGCTGGATGACATCCGTGTTCGGGCAGTGGAAGGGGTTTGTGATTTCTGCAATGCTTTCTATTGCTGCTTTTCTAGGGATTTTGGTCACCTGTGGGTGCTGTCTCATTCCTTGTGTCAGAAGACTGTTGGAAAAGGTGATCACGAGGGCAGTGGATCCCGGGGAAGTGACCCCGGTGTCCATGATGCCATTGATAGATATGGAAGTAGCTGAGGAGACTGAGGAGTGACACAGCACACGGTATGGTGACCTCTTGTGGTCAAGAGGTCAAAAGGAGGAATTGTGGAATTAAAGAAATTGCTTTACTGCTACAATATATATTCTTTAGCATTAGCATCGCATTAATAATATCACATATAGCTTTAAGATGGCATGGAGACATTTAACACACTGACACCATATTAATCTTTATTACAGGTGCAGTTATACCATTTTTATATTGTCATATTTCTATACACACATTGCAGTCCTGTGCTTATAAAGAGTTGAAGCTTTCCCAGGTAGTTGAAGGTCTCAAGCTTCATTCAGCATGATGTCTGGGTGACCCATTGGTTAAGAAGCCGGGAGCTAAGAAAGATTGCACACATGCTTACAAAACACATATATATATATACCACATATAACCTAGCAACAGATTTGAGCATAGGCCTGAATGTATTCAGCTAACATGCGGCACTAGAGTTTTCTTGACAACAGGTGACGCGTGGAAAGGACCAGCCCCTGAGACCTCAAAGGCCTGAGA
>NW_020327680.1:0-7509 GCF_001858045.2 Oreochromis niloticus | reverse complement strand
AAGGTCAGGTTATGGCATAGGATTAAACAGAGTTTCCAGGTACGTCGTAAGTTAAGACGTAGATTGCCTATAAGTGGCATAAAATGGATGAAGTTAATTATTAACTTAAACGACGAGGATGAAAACGAGACCAGAGTATTACAAAAACAGGCACACTTAGATGGTTCGGGTTAAAAATCAGGCTTTGCTTGACTGGAGTCATCACAAAAACACTCACTCTAACGTCACTGTGTTTCCAGAGTTGTTCACTTGTTTTGTGTTAGCATGTTGCCTGTGCAAGAGCTTGCAAAGAGTCATGAGTCACCTTAGCGGCTGTTGCTTCTGGTGTGATTGTAGTTTGCACTTTACCATGACGCTCTGGGCCTTTTTATGTGCTGAAAATAAAAGTAATGTCCAAACCGCCGCTCATCTGCTCAGCTATTTTCCTCCCTGCACATGAACTGAAGTCAGATGATGTGTGCAAGTGTGCAGGAAAAGGGAGTGTTTGGTTTCTTTTCTCTCCACATCTTGTGAAGAGGTTTTCAATCTTTGCTCACCACCTGCCTTACTTTCCGTGATTTTTTTCCTCTCCCCGAAATGACTTTAAAGTTTAAACACTGGGTTCGTGTGGCAGAAGCATCGTGACAGGATCGCCAGAAAAATAACTGCAGCGATGCATATGGAGAGCACTCTGAAGGTGCGATCAGCCACATTTTAATCATGTACAGGCCTGTTTTTGCAACTTTTTAATTGCATGTGATATTTCAGGTGACTAATAAGGACTGAATCCCACAGTTTCAGTGTTTCCCAAAAAAGGGTATGAACTTACTGCCTGTCGCTGTTCCTCATCCTACAGGGATCACAACATGGGCAGCCGGAAAACAAAGAGGGCGGAAAAGAAGAACGGAAAACAAGAGGTCAGACACAATGAGAGCCAGAAAAGTCATAGAGGAGGAAACATCAGAGGGGAAAATGAGGCTTGTTACTGCAAGGACAGAAAGAGGGGGGTGTGAGGAGCAAGGGAGACTTTGCCCTCTAGTGTGAGAAAATACAAACTGCTGGAGATTTAAATCAAGTGTGTGTGTGTGTGTGTGTCACCTTGAGCAGCTTCATCAGTCCTTCCAGCTGCACCATCAGCTCCCTCCTGCTCTCCTGCAGCGACGACATCCTCTGCTCCAGTTCGTCTTTCCTCTGTCTGGAACACAAACACACACACACACACACACACACACACACATTACAAAGGCTCGCTGAAGGCAGGAGCTGGAGTAAAAATAGATTTAAGTCCAAAATGTGGAGAAGATCAGAAATGCAACATGGAAGAAAAACAAGAGATCAGATTCACAGTCCTGAAGTGCTTAAACAATCTGCAGAAATTCACAGAAGCAGCTGTGTGATGAGGTTAATAAATAGATGAATAAGAGAGATAGAAGTTATCGAAGAGCATGTAGGAGAGTCTTTCCACGAGAATATCACCTAGATTACGTGAACTTTTAGTCAGAAATCCTCAATGTTTGTAAGATGGCAGGAGAGAAAGACCAAGTCTGTTCGAGGACTTCAAATTAAGATGAATATATACACAAAAGTGCACTCAAAATACTGATAAAATGCTCTTCAGCAGCAGGGCTTTCTGGAAACAAAGCTTTAACAGCAGCATAGAGTTTAACATTCACAATCTTTTTCCACCAAACAGTATGCGGTCTGGATGAGACATTAAAGCAAGAGCAGAGCTCGTCTTTCTTTCCTGGCTCCCTTCACGTGGCAAGATAAATGAGTAAATAAACACATGAAAACAAGAGTCTGACTCATTCAGTAAATAGAGTTTTGTTTTATTGTTATCCCAGAGTAACGCTTTACCCGCAAGCTAGCCAACAAGTTCGCCAACAACCTCAGAAACGCCACTTTATCTGTATTATTTAAGATATAGCTTAGCAGTTTTCTCTAGTAACAATATCTAGCTCTGAGTCTGTAGCGGAAACATGAAAGAGATTACCAAGACAGTAATATTACTGATTACAGGATTGTTAAGACATGAAGACGGGTACCAAATTAACTCTAGTTGGACATAGCCGGTGTGGTCAACCATTGATTCGTTAAGTCCTGTCCTGAAGAGCATTTTCACCGCTGCCATTATGAACAAGGGGCGGTTGTGACTGAACCGGAGGACCCTGCGACAGTCTATAGAGTGCCCTACCTTACCCTCCTTTTTGACTTTGACTAACAGATACCATAATTTACAGAATGATCACCACGGTGCAGTAAGACTGGAAACTAGTGACTCATAAACCAGACCAAGGGCAAGAGAGAAAATTGCTGGCAGATTCACTTTGCACTGGGTGACATTTTCTTTTTTTAACCCTATTCTCACCCTGTAACAGCTGGAATACCCTCCAGCTCCTGTGACCCGAACTAGAAAAACCATTACGAAAGAAGATGGAGAATTCTGAAAAATTGGCCATCAGAAAGAATGCAGGTTTTCACTAAGAGGAAACACTAGAAAAGCTCTATGGTAACTCACTGCAAGACTACCTCATACTATTTTAAATCTGGAGAGATTTTACCTCATTTGGTCTCATGGCCACCAGGAGGAAGTAGAAAACTCCAGATAAACAGAACAAAATAGAAAAGATGGGCTCTTACGTGCTGAATCTGAAAAATGTTTATTCTACCGCCGCCACGTGGCTGTTTTATCAGGTATGTAAGCGTGAAAACTGGAATTAAAAACTAAAAATCTAATATAACAGCTCTGTTTCACACTTTAAAATATACGACCGTTCAGGGGGTTGGGAAACTCATCTTGTAACCGGAAGGTTGCTGGTTCGATCCCCAGCTCTGTCTGTCTCGGTCGTTGTGTCCTTGGGCAAGACACTTCACCTACCTCCTACTGGTGCTTGCCAGAGGGGCCGATCGCGCGATATGGCAGCCTCGCTTCTGTCAGTCTGCCCCAGGGCAGCTGTGGCTACAACTGTAGCTTGCCTCCACCAGTGTGTGAATGTGAGAGTGAATGAATAATGGAATTGTAAAGCGCTTTGAGGTTCACGAAAAGTGCTATATAAATGTAATCCATTATTATTATATATTTAAATTTCCATAACATGCTGGAAAAAATGCCTGACTAACATCTCTCAGGGCAGAAATGTTATTGTTTACGTCAAAGCCAGGCAGTTTTCATCACTTTCAAGTTTCCTCTCCTCTTCTTGAAGGACTTGTTTTTACTGAAACCGCAATAAGTGCGTTGGAAGTGATTCCTTCTTTGGTGTTTTGTGAACTCCACCATCTGTCAGTACCATCTGCCATAAAGAACTCTCCCTCTGCGCCGCAGAGCAACACGGCAACTTTTCCCGCCAATTCTGACCGTGGCGGTGTGGCAAAATCCGGAAACTATAGCGCAGCGAGCAAAAGACCGATTGTTTGTGAAACATATTTTCTGTGGGTGTGACTCACAAAGTTAAAAGATGTACATTTTAACAACTATATGTATATTTTCTGTACAGAAACAGCAGGTCTCAGAGGAACTGTGTTTACCTGAGCAGACGGAGCTCGGCCAGCAGAGTCGGGTTGGTGCTGCCCTTCTCCGGGCTGGGCTGGCACACTGCGTCATGCTCTGCACGGAGACGTTTGATCTCTGCCAAGATCTCTCTGGGAAATGAAAATCACACTGGTCAGCTGAAGCCTGATACCACAGTATTTTAGGAATGAACAGCCTGTAAATAAGCGGGGCAAGATGGCGAACTTCGGCAGGCTTTAGAGGAATCTTTTTTTGGAATGATGCACAAGTTTGATTTAGAGAGTAAAAAACAAACACAAGCTAACAGCCAGACCACCGATGTTTACACAAACAGTGCTTTTATTGTGAAAGAACAAACTGTAAAAACTGATCATGCACCCCTAAAAAGTAATTACTTGGTTACGGTTAATCAAATTTATGACCACAACCATTCAGCTTCTTTCTGTCACTTTTTATTGATTTGGCTCTCATATATTTATCTTATATCTTTAAATAATTGCATCTTTTTTATTTGTATGTTTTATGAGACCTTAAGCTCTAAAGTTTTTTTCCCCCAACAAGTTAAATTCTCCACCTCGCTCCTGTTCACATATTTCTACCTGTTTTTAGACTCCAGCTGAGCAATGAGCTCCCTCTTCTGTTTGTTCGCGTCAAAGTTGATGCTCCGCGTCGGGATCACCTAAAACGGAAACTTGAGGTTACTCTATTCCGTAACCCCCGTTCTCTGATAACATGTTAATGGGTTTCATGTACAAACCAAAACAAGATCCCCATGTAGTCGGAGCATATGCAGTATTAAAGTTAAAGGCTTAGAGGAGATGTGTTCGACTCACTCCGTGCCTTCGGTCTCTGCCAGTCGTGTGGTGTAGCGAGCGATCAGTTTGTGCTCGTCGTCTTGCCTGCTGGGGCTGTCAACACTGAAACACAGGAAATGTCTAGTGTAAAACTGTATTAAACCAGCAAAGAGCATGACGCATGAATTTAATGCAGGTAAATATGATCACTTTCAAGTTTTCAGAAATAATCCATTTAAGTACATAAATGTGGTAAAATCTGTGTCTCTCTGCATCTCTTTATCTCTCAGAAACACTTAGGAAAACACCTCTTTTCACCATCTGTGTAAGAATGAAATGCTCTGAACACAGCAGGAAAAAAACTACAGAGTTTGGAACTAAGCATGGCTCAGAGGATGAGGACACCCAATTTTTCAGTAAGCATTGGAGTAAGCACAATTAACAGGGCTAATTTTTAACTAATAAGCATCACCAGTAAACATCCCCAGGTGATTACTTACACCAAGACTGTACATCCTGATGTGGGGACATTTTTGCTTTTTAAGCACCATATACTTCATTCTGCTCTATAAAGTGTTTTATACTTTGTTAAACAAGCATTTTATTGGTTGTACTGTAAAATAAACCTAGTGTCCGCATATGAGGACCTTTTTTTAAATTAACTGCTTTCTGCTGGGTTAAATTAAAATAGCTCCCAGATCAGGTTTTATAATGTAGTTTGCTGATGCGTTATATCATTAAACATGCATATATTTGCATAACAGTAAATAAAATTGCTTTTTCTGCCTGTGGTGTCTAACCTTATTTTGTAAACATGGAAAGCAATTTAATATTTTTCATAACACTGTTAGCAGGTTAATTTTATGAATGCGACTCAACACTTAACCATTTGCATTCCTAACTCAGTGTGTGTGTGTGTGTGTGTGTGTGTGTGTGTGTGTGTGTGTGTGTGTGTGTGTGTGTGTGTGTGTGTGCATATATATCAGATTATTTATTTTAAAGCAGGCTATGTTTTTCTTGTGTTGAAAAAAATCCTCAGCGCTAAAACAGAAGACTACAGGAAAAAGGAAGCTTTTGCTCCTTCTGGTTTCTGAATTTAAAAAAATAAATGAATTACTTCATAATTTTATTTTGTCTGTATTTTATAATGCAAGAGATGCACTTCCAAGACTGCTAATTGTCCTTTAACGACAATATTAGGCCAATATTTAACACTTCTGCATTATTCCTGATTCTCCTAGATAATATTTTATATTTTGAATTGACCCCATCTCTGAACTGAGGCCTGATATCTATTTTATTTAGCCCACACTCTTGGTTTAATTAGTGCTTCCCATCTGTTAGGATTAGTACTAGTGCTTGTTTTGTACTTTGTTACTGTTTTATAACAATGACTTATTGCATTATTGTGAAGCACTTTGGTCTGCCTTTGGTTTTAAATGTGCTGCTATATAAATAATATTGTATTGTATTGATATTTTAAATTGCAACACTTTCACAATAGGAATTGCAGTATTACAATAAAAAAAAAATCCAAAACAGGATTTTATTGTAGATTAGAAAACCTTTTTTTCCGTTGTCAATGTCAATTATTGGAAATAAATATAAGTGAAATTAAAAGCTAAGAAGGAACAGAATAATTTACCAGGATATTCTGTAACTGCTGATTTCTCTCTTCATTAGAATGACAGTAAACTACAACATTTCACTTGGCTTCAGCTAAACTGTGCAGCACGGTGCCCTCCTCCTTACTGCCTCCCTGACTCCTTTACGTAACCACCCCTCATTCCCGCCTGCGCGTAGCCATGCCCCCCACACGACACTTGCGCAGTAGGTTACATACATCTTAACATGATCATTGTTGAACCATTGCATTGTAGGTGGCTTACAATAACAGCTATCAGCCACCTGCAATGCAGTCTTGCTATCCCTTCTGTTTTTTTAAACACCTTGGCTCATGTGTCAACTCACATGATCAAAAGTGGGTCAGTGACCCTCAGGACCATGTCAAAGGGAACACTTCACTAGGGATTAAATACCTGTGACTCTCCATCATTTGAATAAGACATTAAATGTATTCATAAACTTAAAGTCCAGCTGACTCCCCCCCCCCCCCCCCCAGTCATCTAGATTACCATAACCTGCTTTTATTGTTATTATTATGTTTAAAAAAGAACTTCTGAACTTCTGAAATTCTAGTCTCCAACAACGGGATGAGCTCTCAGGAAAGCACAGCTCAGCAGATGGTGTCTGATCACAACCTGATCCATGTCTTGGTGCGCTTCCTGTCTGGCAGCAGCACCAATGGGACAAGCCAACACAGCTCTCAGGTGGGACCAACTGCCACCCAGGCCATGCACGAGTTCCTGAGCCGCTGCAGGTTCACCTGTCCTCCACATGTCCACAGATGTTCAGCGAGTTCCTGCTCAAACTCATGCACATCTTGTCTACTGAGAGGTACATTTTGGCTTTTTTAGTTGTTAGTGCACATTAGGTATAATCAATCATTTTGACAGCAAATATAATGTTTAATGGTATGAGTAGTTCTAATTAATGGTTCTGAAACTCTCAGGGGTCCATTCCAGTCAGGCCAGGGTCCATTGGACGCCCAGGTGAAGCTGCTTGAGTTTACTCTAGAGCAAATTTTGAGGTGGTGTCAGTGGCCACTATCACCTCAGTTATTGAGTCCATCACGTTCTTGGTTCACCACTACATTACCTGCTCAGATAAAGTGGTTTCACGCAGTGGCTCAGACAGCTCAGTGGGAGCCAGAGCTTGTTTTGGGGGTCTGTTTGCCAACATAATCCGGCCAGGAGACGCAAAGGCAGTCTGTGGAGAAACCACACGTGACCAGCTAATGTTTGATCTTCTCAAGCTGGTGAATGTGCTGGTGCAACTGCCTTTGTCTGGAGACAGAGAGTTCAGCGGGCGGCTGCCACCATCAGGCAGTGGAGCAGCTGATAGCAGTGTGTCTGATGAAGAGAAGGTCTGTGCAGCAAAGAAAGTGTTGCTGGTGGATCAGCATCCAATCAGGGCCCTCCTGCAGGTGTGGCTGATCTGGTGCTTGCCAATCAGCAGATAATGAGCCAGATCTTGTCTGCACTGGGCAGTGCAACAGCAGCGCCATGGCCATGATCATAGGTAAGACAACTCTACAAAAATTATGTGATCTGCCAAATATTTCAGCACTCAGATTTTATGGTCTATAGCCTAATGATTGTTTGGCTT